>NC_083686.1:10833863-11136893 GCF_033118175.1 Dama dama | reverse complement strand
ACAAGCTGTTAGTTGAGAAAAAGCATACCTGTATAATAAACTGTTTCTAAATTTTCTACTGTAATTATGATTTGACAGATATATATATATATAGCCACCAAAGTCTCCTTTCTAGAGCTCTGATGCTCTGCTTCTGTATCATCTTCAACCTCACTGGTCCGTCTTAGAAGTGCTGGATACATTATTTCTGATATCTTAACTGATGAGAGAGTTTTAGAATTCTCTGACTTCTGAGCTACAGATGCTCAAGGTTCAACCCTCGTGGCCTTGGTGCAGTGGGGTTTCTATGTGGCTTGTGAAGATCCTCCTGTAGAATGTTCCCCATTTCTCCTGTCCTGTCCTCCTCCTCTGATTACTTCCATGGTCTCCGCTTCCTTCTTATGTGAAAGGAACTTTATTTGCATCCTCAGTTACGAGACAGAAAGATGACACCTTTTGGCATCAGCCCTATCTTCAGACTGCTCAGTTCCCCCGACTCCAAATTTTTCCTGCTATAGATTCCTGTCTCTGTTTGCAAAGGTGCTCTGGTAATACTACCCTAAAGCTGAGTTAATTTGGTTTCTGCCTGAGGTTCTCCTGATAAGCCCATTTAGACTCCTAGACGTGGATCTCAAAACAGGTTACTGTCTCAGAACTGAAAGAAGATTCAGTCTCTGATATTTAGCTTTGATTAATCTGACAAACGTGACTTGACACTTCCCAAACACAGAGCAGTCCTGAGCTGAACACTGAAGGCAGATCCAGGAACATGAGGCACGATTACCAAATTCCCAGAAATCCCACCCCTTTCATTTGCAGGCTGCAGAGCAGAAGAATAAATGTAAGCCCGCACACCATATGTCTAAATATTTAAAGTGTATAAATAAAAATAATAAGCTGTTAAAATATGTTGTATTCCTTACCTATTTCTTTTCGCATCTTCAGTACCTTTAAATAGAGCAAAAAGGACTCCTGTTATGACTGCAAAACTTTTCTTCATTGTGCAATAATTTAATGTACTCTTGCCATCTGAAGGGGAAGAGTGATAAACTAATAAATTTCTCTTTTCTTGGTACTTCCTCTGCTGAAATTCTCTTTGGATTCTGAAGGAGAAACCACATTCAAAGTCAGCAGTTGGTTTAACCCACATACCTTCAAGTCTCTGGGATGCAGGCACCTCTTATACAAGGATACAGGGGAAAAGATATGGGAAGCATTTTTCCAGTGGCCGACTAGTGTGAGTTATGAGAGAGGATGTTTACGGTTAAGGTTCATACTATATCAGCAGGACAAAGGTCCATGTAATCAAAGCTATGGTTTTTCCAGTAGCCATATAGGGATGTGAGAGTTGAACCATAAAGGAGATTGAGCACCAAAGAATTGATGCTTTTGAATTGTGGTGCTGGAGAAGACTCTTGAGAGTCCCTTGGACTGCAAGGAGATCAAATTAGTCAGTGCTAAAGGAAATCGACTTTGTATATTCATTGGAAGGACTGATGCTGAAGCTGAAGCTCCAATATTTTGGCCACCTGATGTGAAGAACTGACTCATTGGAAAAGACCCTGATGCTGGGAAAGATTGATGGCAGGAGGAGAAGGGAGCAACAGAGGATGAGATGGTTGGATGGCATCATCAACTCAATGGACATGAGTTTGAACAAACTCTAGGAGATAATGAAGGACAGGAAAGTCTGATGTGCTGCAGTCCATGGGGTTGCAAAAAGTTGGACACAGCTGAGTGACTGAAAAGCATCAATGTACATGAAGCGAAGCACCTGATTGAAAGTAAAAGAGGCATCTCTGTTTCTTTTACTAAAGTGTGTGTGTGTGTGTGTGTGTGTGTGTGTGTGTGTGTGTACTTTAACAGAAATTCTAAGGCATGGAGACCTGGGAAAAGGCTCCACACTAAGCTTTAAGGAATATACTTTTCCAATAACTTATATTCTAGTTGAACAAATATGAATTAGGAATATAAAACCATTATGAAGCATCACAAGGCATCACATGATTTAGTTAACAAGTAGTGGCAAGGAGGATAGCTTTTATCATAGTGTGGAGTTGCAGGCATGGGTCTCAGGAAAGATCAGCTTCTGTATGTGGAAAAAAAATTGGATTGAATTGGAGAAGCAGAGCATAAACATTACAGTGCATAAAATTCCAATAAAAGCATCCTGCCATATTTTATGTTTTTGTTATCACATGGGATGAGAATCCAAACCAGAACTGTGACATTACTCATCATAATAGGTTTTATTAATACACAATCGTGAGGTACTGAGACTGCTGCCAAGTGGAAATGGGAAAGAGGAACCTGGTGGAAAAACAGCATGATGAGGTAGCCCAGGAAGATGAGAGATGATGCTGGATCAAGCCCAAAGAGTGAGTAAATCTAACATGGTATTGGGTTAGCATTGAGAAGTGAGGAGAAAATTCAAAAAGCAAGTTAGAGGCAAGCATCCAACATTCAATGCTGAGATCATAGGAGCCGGAGCTAGGGCAGGAAAATTTAGAAATCATCCACAAAGCTGAATAAATGTCAAGCGTTCAGGTGATAGTATCATGAAAGCAGTTGGACATTTCCTGGCCATCCATACAAGAATATCACTGTTATTCGAAGAGCTGATATAAGAGATAAGTTTAAAGACACAAGTATATATGTCAATCCCAATCTCTCAATTCATCCGATCCCCTGTTCTCCTCTCCCCATGTCCAGAGGGGTGGGATAGGGGTGGGTGGGAGGGAGACTCAAGATGGGAGATATATAGTTGATTCACTTTGTTGTACAACAGAAACTAATACAACATTATAAAGCAAGTATATGCCAATAAAAATACAAATAAATAAAATAGAGATAAAAGTACCAAGAGTTTATCATAGCCTCTGGGATCTTTTGAGTTCTAAACACTAAGAGTGAGAGACAAAGATGTAAAACATGCAGAGATCCAGAGATCTATTTCAATACTGATATGGACTTCCCTGGTTTTCCCTGGTGGCTCAGCTAGTAAAGAATCCGCCTGCAATGCAGGAGCCCTGGGTTTGATCCCTGGGTTGGGAAGATCCCCTGGAGGAGGGAAAGGCTACCCACTCCAGTATTATAGCCTGGAGAATTCCATGGACTGCATAGTCCATGGGGCCAAAAAGAGTCAGACCTGGCTGAGTGACTTTCACTTTCATTTTCTTGGACTCCCCTGAAGTGGCTGGTGGCTCAATGGTAAAGAATCCATCTGCCAGTGAAAGAAACATGGATTGGAACCCCGATCTGGGAAGATTCCCTGAAGAAGGAAATGGCAACCTGCTCCAGTATTCTTGGCTGGGAAATCCCATGGACAGAGGAGCCTGGTGGGATACAGTCCATGGGGTCGCAAAGGATCAGGCATGACTTAAATGCTGAACAACAGCAACAAAAAATGAAATGGAAGAAAGTGACATAAATATGCAATCAAGTGGGCTCCTGACCTTGATCTTGTTAGACTGATTCATTTACCCTAGCACAGTCAATGCCAAATGCTCCAACCCTGACCTTGTGGGGGCCACCCCCGTAAGGACTGTGACATGGAGAAGCAGGGTGAGCCATGTGATCCCAGTGGGTGCTTTTCCACCAAGCAAAAGGGACTGAGTTATATGTATTAGTTCTCCTGCAGCTGCTGTAACAAACTGGGAGGGTAGTTGCTTAAAACAACAGAAATCTCTTCTCCCACAGATTTAGAGGCCACAAGTCCAAAAACAAGGGGTCAACAGAATTACACTCCCACTGAAGGCTCTAGAGAGAAGATCCTTCTTCCTTCCCTCTTCCAGCTTCTCCAAACGTTCTTGTCTTGTGGCTGCATCATTCTATTCTCTGCCTCCATCCTCACATGGGATGCCACATTTACCTTATTTTCTATCTCTGTGTCAAATCTCCCTCTGCTTTCCTTTCAAAGGATGCTTGCCATTGGGTTTAAATGGCAACCTTAAATCCAGGATGACCCTATCTCAAGATTGGCAGGAATCTCTTTGCTAAGTAAGCTTATGTTCATAGGTTTCTGGGTTAAAACTTGGGCATACCTTTTTTTTTTTTTATTGGTAGGGAGGCACTATTCAACCCACTTTGTTGTTTCCCTTCAGTTGCTAAGTCATGTCCCCATGAACTGCAGCAAGCCCGGCTTCCCTGTCCTTCACTATCTCCCATACTTTTCTCAAACTCATGTTCATTGAGTTAGTGATGGCATCCAACCATCTCATCCTCTGTTATCCCCTTCTCCTCCTGCCTTCAATCTTTCTCAGCATCAGGTTCTTTTCCAAGGAGTCAGCTCTTCACATCAGGTGGCTGAAGAATTGGAGCTTCAGCTTCAGCATCAGTCCTTCCGATGAATATTCAGGATTGATTTCCTTTAGGATCAACTGGTTGATCTCCTTGAAATCCAAGTGACTCTCAAGAGTCTTCTCCAGCGCCATAGTTCAAAATCATCAGTTCTTCAGTGCTCAGTCTTCTTTATGGTCCAACTCTCACATCTGTACATGACTACTGAAAAAAATCATAGCTTTGACCATATGGACCTTTGTTGGCAAAGTGATGTCTCTGGTTTTTAGTACACTGTTTAGGTTTATCATAGGTTTACTTCCAAGGAACAAACAGCTTTTAATTTCACGGCTGTAGCCACCATCTGCAGTGATTTTGGAGCCGAAGAAAATAAACTCTGCCACTGTTTCTAATTTTTCTCCATTGATTTGTGATGAAGTAATAAGATTGGATGGCATTATCTTAGTTTTTTGAATGTTGAGATTCAAGCCAGCTTAAAACCCACTACACTGCACATACTCATTCCTTCTTCCAAATTCCCATGAAGGAAGGTCCATCCTCTGAAAGGTAGCAGGAAGGGCAGCCATGGATTAACCAAAGGGGGTCCACCAACAAGAAAGTCCATATTAGGCACACGAATGTCCCCTCCTAACAACCCTGAACTAATAAAGACAGCTTAATGCAGCAGAACTATCATAAACCAGCTGCAGATATTAAGTCATTTAATCCTTCCAACAACTCTACTTTTATTATCCCCATTTCAGAGATGAGGAAACTGAAACTCAGCATATTACAGAACTTGCCAGAAGTTATGCACAAAGCAAATGGTTCAGTCTGAATTAAATGCAGATGAGGTGGTTGCTAAGGGCACTCTGAGCCCCCGCACCTTCTGACCTCTGACCTCTCATGTCATCTGGTCCATATGCCGTCTGTAGAGCAATGAGACCCAACCTACAGTATCAACTGTTCTGGAAGAGCTATGACCATTGAAGCACTGATCTAAATATACAACAACAGAACAATGATTGAGTAAATTATTGTCTTTTTATCAGAGAGGATATTGTGCAGCAACTTTAAAAGCATGTTTTAGATTTTTAATGATAGTCTAAAATATTCATGAAATGATGTTAAAAGAAAATATCAGAATATATATAATACAAAAGTATCAGATTCCATATATATGAATAATATATTCATGAAAAAACAAGACAAAAATAATATGTTTTTGATATTGATTGTCTCTGGGCTGGGAATTTTGTTTCTTCTCTGATTTCTTTTGCATTTTTCAGATTATGTATAATAAACATATATTGATTTTAAGGTAAGTTAAAATCAAGACTGCTATTGACTTGGGATAAAAAAATAATTTGAATTGGTCTTGGGGGCTCCCAGGTGGCGCTAGTGGTAAAGAACCAGCCTGCCAATGCAGCTTATGTAAGAGACATCAGTTCAATCCCTGGGTTGGGAAGATCCCCTGGAAGAGGGCATGGCAATTCACTCCAGTATTCTTTCTGGGAAAATCCCATGGACAGAGGAGCCTGGTGGTCTACAGTCTGAAGTGGTTTAGCGCAGGAAATGATAGATAAAAAGCAAAAACAAAACAATGAAAAGTCCCTACTTATGGGCTTATGAAGGAGCATATGGAAGAGAAACTTGAGGTTCTGAGGGATCTGGGTTAGAGGAGCCAGAAAGGGGCGTTAAGGTGTGGTGGGGTTGCGGATGAGGGGATATACCACAAACCACACCAAAGTCTCAGAAGCCTCTCAGCACCGAGACTATCAGTGTTTTTCTGGCTAAAACTCAACAGCTTCAAAGAGGCCAGTAAGATGGCTCAGCATTTTATGTGACAATAGCCCAAGCTTAATCTTGCTCATGAAGGTTTTATATTTTCCAAACAGGAAGATTGAATTGGGCTAGGTAAATACCTCTCTGTGGCTTCCTTGGTGACTCAGCTGGTAAAAAACTCACCTGCCAATTCAGGAGGTGCAAGAGATGTGGTTCAATCCTTGGGTTGGGAAGATCTGCTGGAGAAGGAAATGGCAACCCACTCTGGTATTCTTGCCTGGGAAATCCTATGAACAAAGGAGCCTAGTGGGCTACAGTCCATGGGGTCGCAGAGAGTCGGACACAACTGGTGACTAAGCGCAGCACAAAGCTTTTACTCGTCATAAGCAAAACTCTGACCAGTTCCTGGACTTGCGGTTTAACTTTAACAGTCGCAGTGACGTGGACATGACTGAACACACACGCAGACATGCACACACCGGTCCACCATGCGGCCTCACCGGGGAGCGCTTATGTCAGGCTGCTTCGGAAGAGCATGCTTCCTCAAGTCCAGCCCTTAGGCGATCACCTCCAGATCTTATAGCAGTCTCCCTTAAAATTTTTAAGGCTAGGTTCAGGGTGGTTTCCACTCCATAGCACATTGCCAGCATTCTCATAAAGAACCTGAACTCTCTCCAGCTTAAGTGAAAAGCAGGTTGTAAAGATGCACATGGACCAGGACAAATCTAGGATTCAGAAGACCAAGAGACCTTCAGTAACCAAGGCTGTGCAAGGGACCTGCATGGTTTCATTCACTGTCTCGGGTTGACCCCACATTCTACATGTGGTTCTGCTTCCTCTTGCTGCCAGCTGGCTTTTCTCACCCTTCATTCATTTCTCTGTTTTATAGATTCATCACTTTGGTTCTTTCACTGGAAATCCAGCATGCGTCCTCTAACCTCTCACTCTGCTGAGGCTTTGAGCAACTGCTTCTTTGCTCAGGCTGCTTTTGTTCAGAATTTCTTTTTGCATTGCAGAGAGGAAGAGCATTTGATTGGTTCAGCCTGACTTTCCACTTAAATGAAAGGTAGCTGAGCACTGCTTTGGCCATGGACTGGCTGTCTCAGCCAAAACCCATTTCTTCAGGTCCTGTGGGTGGTCAGTTTCCTTTTAAAGAGTCTGTCTGCGTGGAAGGAACTGTGATCAAGGTGTCTTCTGTATAGCTTATGCAGGAAAGAATAGTTTCTTTAAGAAATAGCATCATACTGAATGAAGTAAGTCAGACAGAAGCAGAAACATTGTAAGACATCCTTTATATGTGGAATTTAAAAAGACATGATAAAATGAACTTATTTTGTTCAGGATAAAATGAACAAAACAGAAACAGATTCACAGGCTTAGAGAATGAGTTTATGGTTGCCAGGGGGAAGGATGAGGGGAAGGGATAGTTAGGGAGTTTGGGATGGACATGTACACACTGCTATATTTAAAATGGATAACCAGTAGGGACCTACAGCATAGTACAGGGAACTCTGTCCAATGTTATGGAGCCTGGATGGGAAGGGAGTTTGGGGGAACATGGATTCATGGATATGTATGGCTGAAGCCCCCTGCTGACCCCCTGAAACTATCACAAAATTGTTAATCAGCTATTGCTGTTGTTCACTCGCCGGTCGTGTCCGACTCTTTGTGACCCCATGGATTGCAGCATGCCAGGCCTCTCTGTCCCTTACCATCTTCCAGAGTTTTCCCAAGTTCAAGTTCATTGCATCGGTGATGCTGTCCACCCATCTCGTCCTCTGATGCCCTCTTCTCCTTCTGCCCTCAATCTTTCCCAGCATCAGGGACTTTTCCAATGAGTCGTCTGTTTGCATCAGATGACCAAAATACTGGAAGTTCAGCTTCAGCATCAGTCCTTCCAGTGAATATTCAGGGTTAATCTCCCTTGAGATTAACTGGCTTGATCTCGTTGCTGCTCAAGGGACTCTCAAGAGTCTCCCTATAATCGGCTATACTCCAATACAAAATAAAAAGTTTAATAAAAATAAAAAATAATGAAAAAGAAATAGCATCTACATGTCAGGTGCTTAAAGCTAAGTGGATTCCTTGATCAGCAGTCCAATAAGGATCTTTTGACTCAAAGGAAAAGAAAAGACAGGAAACCTCTCATCATCTATGGAGAGTTTATTTCAAAATATGAGAAGAGGGGTCAGACAAGTCAGGGAAACAAAACCTTACAGTGTTTTTTTTTAGCTTACAGCATTAAGAGAAATGGCAAGGTTTTTAACATTGATACATCCCTTTCAAGGACTGAATAATTATTTTTCATAATGAATACGAAATATAGTTTTTACCCTAGTAAATTATTTTGAAGTGTTGTCTTGGGGGAGCCTCTAAAGAAAATATACCTTGACCTTATGCTAGCTTGGTGACTCTCTCTACTGATTACCAAGTTGTGGCTCCAGAAATTTCAGACAGAGCTGGCCTAATTGGGGATACTGCATATGAAAATGAATTGCACAGCTGGGACCCTCAAAACTGCCTGTGCTAATTAGCAGGAAGTAGCTTTGAACTTTTTGCTCTATTGGGTTTCCTGGTAGTTACTAAATCACTGGATCAGGTCCAAAAGCAGTTAGAAGGACCCAAGAGTTAGAGGACATATCTCCCAGGAGTGTGCCTTATGGAGAGTGGGAGGATGAAGGCTAATGCTATTCCAGGCACAGAGGACTTTGAATTAAAAAAAAAAAAAATTATAGCTCATATATAAGCCTGGGGGTTGGGTGGGACTATTTAGCTCAGTGAGGACCACATGGATTATATACTCTTGGCTTCAGCTCAAGTCAGTGAAGAAGGATTTGAGAAAAGATGGAGGCTTCTCTGAAGGCCCAACACCTTTTGTTTCCATCTCCTCTATCTCCTGATTTCCTTTTGATTCTAGGGCTAGATCTAATCCTGGTTATACCACTTATTGGCTTTTTGCTAACCTCTGTGATTTTCATCTTTTGTCATCTGTAAAATGGATCCACTCATCCCCACCTTTTCTACTTTGTATGTTGTTATTGTTTAGTCATAAGTCATGTCCAAGTTTTCTGAGACCCCATGGACTATTGCCCGTCAGACTCCTCTGTCCACAGGATTTTCTAGGCAAGAATACTGGAGTGGGTTGTCATTTCCTTTTCCAGGGAAACTTCCTGACCCAGGGATCAAACTCGGGTCTCCTGCAGTGGCTGGTGGATTCTTCTACTGCTGAGCCACCAGAGAAACCCTACTCTGCATGACTGTTGTATATTTCAAATGATGCAGTAAGCTTCTCAACATCTTCTTTTTCTAGGTGAACCAGTTATCCACTGTAATGTAATGAACTGTTCCAAAACTTAGTGGTTTACAGCAGCAGTGTGCTATGATCCTCCATGGTTCTGTGGACCACTAGAATCAGCTGAACTGTTCTGCTTGAGTTCTCCCATGGGGTCACAAACAGATGGAAGCTGGGGCTGGAGACTCACAGCTGGACTGAGACACTTGGGGCTGGTCAAGTTTCTCTCCTTCCATATGGCCTCTTGACTTGCCTACTTTAAGCTTCTTCCCATCATGGAGGTCTTACATAGTCAGTTTAACATTGTGGCCTGCTTCTCCAGAATGAGAGCTTTGAGAGCTGTGAGATGATGTTGCAACTTCTTTGAGTCATAGCTTCAGAAGTCTCACAATGTCACCTCTGCCAAGTTACTTTGACAGCCAAGTCATGACAGCCCACCCAGAATACAGAGGATGGAAATTACACCACTTTCAGGCCGTCATAGATGTCTATAATGGGAGGGAGGGTTGGGTGTTATGGCACTGTCTTTGGTGGCTATCAATCACACCTTGTTCCTCCTAATTTCTGCTCCATCCATCCATCCACCCATTCATTTATTAAACAAATATTTAAAGCCTATTATGAGTCTATCTCTCCCTGGGTGCTAGCGATACAATGCCAAAAAGACAGATAACTACTATCCTGGTAACTCATAAAGATGATAGATTAGTTGAAGGTGGGGCAAGGATACTAACAAATAATCAAATAATAGATGGCTTCAGACCATAATAGGTATAACTGGTCAAAACATACTACAGGACTGGAGGGCCTTATCTGGGTGGGTGATAGGTAACAAAAATTCTCTTTGAGAGAAGGGTCACTAAGAATGAGTAGAAGTTGGTCAGGAGAAGAGTGAATGCAGAACTTTCTATGCAGGAATTGTATGAAACAATTTAGCCTTTGCCCAGTGTCCATGCGTGCTTAATTGCTCAGTCGTGTCTGATTCTTTGCAACCCTTTGGACTGTAGCTTGTCAGGCTCCTCTGTCTATAGGATATTTCAGGCAAGAATACTGAAGTGGGTTGCTCTTTCCTTCTTCAAGGGATCTTCCCAACCCAGGGACTGAACCTGCGTCTCCCATGCGTCCTACATTGCAGGCAGATTCTTTACCCACTGAGCCATTGGGGAAGCCCTTTTACCAGATATAACTGCATAAGAGAAGTGTTTCCTTCTCAAATTATAATTCATATTAATTTGTCTTGTGTTTCTTACTCCTTTTCTCTACATGACTTTCACTGTGGCATTTAACGTACTAGGTACCTTATTTATTTCCAGGCTTATTTATTATCTGTCTCACCCATCAAAATGTAAGTTTCATGAAAATGAAGATATTTTTTCTACTTTGCTTCCTGTTTCATCTAAAACAGTGTCTAGTACATAATAAGCATTCAAAATATTTATTGAATAAATGCATGACATCTTTAGTCTCTCTATTCAATTTTTTATTATGCTTCATGGACTATAGGTCATTTTTATACAAATATTCTCTTTGATGTATACCAAAAGCAGTGAACAAATATTGAGGAAACCTAGATTTTATTCCCTGTTCTGCTGCTAACTTCCTGTTAGACTTTCAGCAAATTGCTCAGATGTCTTCTGCTGAGTTTCTCATCTCTAGAATAAAGATGTTAGCTTCTGTTGCCTCCTTCTATTGTAAGCATGCTAAGTTGCTTCAACTGTGTCCCAATTCTTTGCGATCCCATGCACTATAGCCCACCAGGCTCCTCTGTCCATGGGATTCTCCAGGCAAGGACACTGGAGTAGGTTGTGATGCCCTTCTCCAGGGGATATTCTCAATGCAGGGATGAAACCTACATCTCTTATGTCCCCTGTTTTGGCAGACAGGTAGTTTACCACTAATATCACCTGGGAAGCCCTTCTATTCTGTTGCTGCTACTGCTAAGTCACTTCAGTCGTGTCCGACTCTGTGCGACCACATAGACGGCAGCCCACCAGGCTCTCCTGTCCCTGGGATTCTCCAGGCAAGAATACTGGAGTGGGTTGCCATTTCCTTCTCCAATGCAGGAAAGTGAAAGGGAAGTCGCTTAGTCATCTGACTCCTAACGACCCCATGGACTGCAGCCTACCAGGCTCCACCATCCATGGGATTTTCCAGGCAAGAGTACTGGAGTGGCTTGCCATTACTATTCTGTGTGATTGTAATTCTTTGACTTTTATACAATGAAATCATTACAAAGGGACCAAAGACTTAATTGACCTAATTCACAAAAGAGATGGCTTTGGTGGGGGTGAGAGGAGGAAAAAATGATTCTTGGGGGAGGCAGGGTTTGCAAGGTGTGTTTTCTTCTTTATAAGGAGAGAAAAAGAACTTTTTTCCTGAGACTTGGGTACTAACATGAAAGTAAAAGTGTTAGTCACTCAGTCATGTCTGACTCTTTGTGACCCTGTGGACTGTAGCCGCCAGGATCTTCTGTCCATAGGATGATTCTCCAAGCAAGAATACTACAGTGGGTTGCCATTTCCTGGGATTGAACCCAGGTCTCCTGCATTCCAAGCAGATTCTTTACCATCTGAGCCACCAAGGAAGCCCCTTGGGAACTAAATTCAGTTCAATTCAGTTCAGTGACTCAGTTGTGTCCAACTCTATGCAACTACATGGACTGCAGCATGCCAGGCTTCCCTGTCCATCACCAACTCCTGGAGTTTACTCAAACTTATGTCCATAGTGTCGGTGATGCCATACAACCATCTTATCCTCTGTCATCCCCTTCTCCTCCTGCCCTCAATCTTTCCCAGCATCAGGGTCTTTTCCAGTGAGTCAGTTCTTCACATCAGGTGGCCAAAGTATTGGAGTTTCAGCTTCAGTGTCAGTCCTTCCAATGAATATTCAGGACTGATTTCCTTTAGGATGGACTGGTTGGATATCCTTGTAGTCGAAGGGACTCTCAAGAGTCTTCTCCAACACCACAGTTCAAAAGCATCAATTCTTTGGCACTCAGCTTTCTTTATGGTCCAACTCTCACATCCATACATGACTACTGGAAAAACTAAGGAGCAGCACAAAAGATTCATCAAACACTTTTATGACTGACCAGCAAGCAGTTTGGTGTTAACATATATGGCCCAGCTAACTCAGAAGAAAGAATTTCTATTAGGGGTTTGAAGGAAAGTATCAGGACCTTTAGTCTGGGAGTTTGGAGACATTATTTCAGCAGCTCACTTCTACTTCTACCTATAGGGACACTTAATCAGATGGCCTTGCCCTGAGCAGCATGGTGGGAGGGCCACATCCATGGGCAAGACAGGAGTAAAGCCCAGATTTCTACAGTGTGTTCTGCGGGCAGTCAAGGCAGTACGACTGAGGCAGAAGGAGGTTTCTTGCAGATGTGAAAGCTCCGTATCCAATGGTGAGGAGCATCAGGACTGTTTCACGGTGAGTTGCAAAGCAAAAGATAGTGGTAAGTCACTGGAAGGGAACCAAAACCACTGTTAACTTAGAACCAAGCTGATTGCTGGGAAAGCAGGAACTCATTCTTGGACATAAGACTAAACATATATTCTAATAACCAGGAAATATCTTAGGCATCTGCAAGTCCTTCTTTGGGATTGAAGCACTGAAGATGGTTTTTTAACATGTTACCTGGGTTCTCTCAGAAGCAGATCCTGAGACAAAGATTCAAGTACAAGTTTTTACTTGGGGTTGATTCCAGGTCAATGAGACAGGAAGGAATCTTCATGTGATACCGGAGGATTAGGACTAAGCAAGTGACTACTGAGGCTAACAGAGCTTAAATTTTTCTGGGAAACTCTGGGCGTCAGAAGAGAATGTGTCTCAGAGCCATCCTAGACAAAGGGAAGGTGCTGTCGGTTCATACCAATTTTGTCCAATCATTTGTGGAGTTATACTTTCCAGAGAGAGGGTGGCATAAGTACTTTTAGAGGGTAGCACTTTTAGATGATTATATGTATGGATAGAGTGGGTCTGGAGGCCAGAGGAAACATTAGGTAAAGGCTATGTGGATGATCATAGTTGGAAACGGTATGAGACTGGCTGAAATGAAAAAGCTGGATGGTATAAGGGCAGCACGTTGTATTCTCTGCTCCATCTGGCTTGGTATTAAATGCCATAGACCAGTACCTGCCATTAATAGCTTCTTTAGAATTAATTAAAAGAATAACAAAAAAGATTTTTACTTTTTGTCCATCAGGAATATGAGGGGATGACAGATAAGATAGGTAAATGTTGCTAAGGGGAAGAGAGCACTGTGGAATTACTATACTTCTATGTCAAGAAAAAACAATAAAGTAGAAGGGACTTTCCTGGGGGTCCAAGAGGTATTGGAAAGACTTCATATTTACACTACAGGCATGGGTTCAAACCCTGGCTGCCTAGGGCAACAAAAGAAAAAGATAAAAGCATTTTTGAATTAAAACAAAACAAAACAAACAAACAAAAAAAAAACAAAAAACTGAGGGGATTCTCCATCAGCAAACATTTACTGCAAGAAATGCCAAAGGATATTTGTTTTGGGAATCCTAGCCAGTACAGCAGGGCAAGAAAAACAAAGGTGAAAGACATGAAGATTGAGATAAGAGAAACAAAACTATCTTTTGATGACTTGATGGTATACTTACAAAATCCAAAGGAAACTATAAAACTCTGAGACCTAATAAGTGAATTCAGTAAAATCTCAGAATATAGTCAGTACACAAAAATCAGGTCTATTTCCTCATATCTGCAACAAACATCTGGGAACAAATGCATTTAACTATCTTAAACTTTAATTTATTTTTAGATATGAATTTTATGTATTTAAGCTGCATAACAGGATTATTTGATACGCATATATGTAGTCAAAGGATTAATACAGTGAAGCTAATTAACATATCATCTTCAGAGAGTTACCATTTGTATGTATGTGTGTCTGTGTGATAAGAACACATACTTTGAGGAAGGAGAATCATATTTCTTAATTTCAAATTATATTACAAAGCTATGATAACCAAAATAATATGGCACTGGCATAAACACAGCCACATAGAGTAATGAAACGGAATGAAACAGAATAGAATGTCTAGAAATCAAACAAACATATATGAGCAACTGATTTTTAACAAGGGTGCTAAGAATACACAATGAGTAAAGGGTAGTCTTTTCAATAAATGCTGTTAGGAGTAACAGATATCCACATGCAAAACAATGAAATTGAACTTTTATCTTGTACCATACACAAAAATAAAACCAAAATGGATTAAAAGCTTAAATATAAGACCTGAAACACTAAAACTCCTAGTAGAAAACATAGAGAAAATCTCCCTGACTTTGGTTTTGGTAATGACTTTTGAATATAAAATCAAAGCTCAGAGAACAAAAGCAAAAAGAAACAAGTGGCAGTATATAAAGCCAAAAAGCTTCTCCATAGCAAACGAAACAGTTAACAAAAAGAAATGACAACTTATGAACTGGGAGGAAATATTTGTAAACTATATATCTGATAAGGGGTTGATATTTGAAATTTAAAAAGAAATACCTTTTAGGTCAGCCCTAAAGCATAGCATATTTAGAAAAGATGAATAAGATTTATATGCTTAAAATCAGAAATTGTTGCTAAAAGATAGTTTTAAAGAAATATCTAAGTTAAGGATGATAAGTACTATGCTCATGGCGTGGAAGGCTCAATACAGATGTCGATCTTCTCAAAATTAATACATAATTCAGTGTAGTTTGAATCCCATTCTCATAGAATTTTTGTAAAGTTGACAAGCTTACACTAAAATTTATCTTGAAAAAGACGAATAAAGCAAGAGAGCACACACTATCTGATTTTAAGACATCATAAAGCCACAATCATTAAGATGTGTTATGAAAATAAGCATAGGCAAATAAATCAAAGGAACATGATAGAAAGCACAAAAATAGACCAGACAATGTGTCCAGAAATATCCTGCCAAATGGCCCTTTATTAAGATGGCAAATCAGTTCAATGGAGAATGGAAAATATTTTCAATAATAGTGTTAGAAAATATGAACTTCCCTATAAAAAAATATGAGTCTCTGACTATACTTCATACTTCCCAGGTGGTACAAGCGGTAAAGAATCCATCTGCCAATGCAGGAGAAGATCCCTGGGTGGGGAAGATCCCCTGGAGTAGAAAATGGCACCCCACTCCAGTATTCTTGCCTGGGAATTCCATGGAGGGAAGAGCCTGGTGGAATACAGTTCGTGGGGCCACAAAGAGTTGGGCACGACAGTGACTTAGTACCACAACTAGCCACACTTCACACCATATACGTAAATCATATGTATATATGAAAAAACAAATACTCCTAGTTCCTAGAAGAGGATATAGGAAAATATCTTTTAGCTCTTGATGGAGGTAAAGTTTTCTTAGAATTCAAGAAGCAATGCTTTTAAAAGAGAAGAAAATCAATTGACACCCTGGCCCTCATGAAAAATGAAAACTTCATTAAAAGTCAACTTTGAAAAGGCAGGCCACAGATTGGAAGAAATAATTTATAACCATATATTTGGCGATGATATTGTATCCTTAATATATAAAGAACTCCTATAGCTCAATTTTGAAAAGACAAGAACCTTAAAAATACTGAGAAAAAGACATGGGCAGGTATTTCTCAAAGAAGATATACTAAATGTTTGATAAGCACGTGAAATGTATCCATTAAATTTAAGTGTTAAGAAAGTACAAATTAAAACCACAATGATATATCATTACACATCAGAGTGATTAAAATTTTTTGAATTAGCATTTCTGAATTTTGGACAGAATGCAGAACAACTGCAACCCTGATACACTTTTAGTGGGAATGTAAACGGCGCACTTTGGAAAACTATTAGCAGTTTCCTATAACTGACTTTGTTACCACAAATTTCTCCCCTAATTTATCCCAAAGAAACAGTCGCATGCCTATAAGAGAGATGTACACAAGAATATCAACTGCATCATTAATCATAAAAGCAAAAATACTAGAAACAGCCCAAAGGTCCAGCAACAGAAAAATGGATGAACATAATGTATTGATGCATACAAAGTGAATGGACAAAAAAAATGACAGAAGAGAAAGAGTTATATTGTATGCTTCATTTTATATGAAACTTAAGAACAGGTAATCATAAACTGTGGTGATAGAAATCAAGTAATTGGTTGCCTTTGGAGGTGGATTGGGGGTGGTGAGCTGGGTTGCTGGTGGGCTTGAATGAAAAGGATGGGACTGAAATTTCTAGGACAATGAACACATCCTATATACTGATTGTGACTGTGTATAAATTTAACAAAATGCATCAAATTGTACACTTTAAGATTCATGCATTTTACTGGCAATATTAAAATTTCAATTATATATATACATATAGAGCTTCCCTAGTGGCTCAGAGGGTAAAGTGTACGACACCGGTATGAGTGTGAGTATGCATTTAGAAAATTCCACTCCTTTTGCCTGTATGTATGAACAGAGATGCTCCAACTGTGGCTATTTTCCAAAATTATTTATGCAAGCTTATTGAATAGATAAGGCATAGGTGGAGTTTCAACTAGAACACTTGACATAAGCTGACTGTTAACCAGAATTATGCAAATACCTTTCAGAATCGATATGGAAAGAAGAAACAATTGAGAACAACTCCCCTGTGGTGATGTGTGACAGTCACTCAATTGGGTTTTTCCCCCTCCAGTTGCTTTTCCTGTAGAAAGAAAGCCACGTTAAAAGGCATATGGGAAGGAGAGGCAGAGAAGGTCAGAGTTGAAATGCAGCATTCTTTGCCACCCCTTGTCTTTTCAGCAGTCTTGGCAGAAATGCAGGGTCCTTGGGCTCAGTGGGGGCTGGGTGAGGGAGGTAGGTGGAAGCCACCATGGGTGTGGAATTGCAAAACAGCCTAAAGTTGGCTCAGATGGTAAAGAATCTACCTGCAATGCAGGGAACCTGGGTTCGATCTCTGGGTTGGGAACATCCCCTGAAGGAGGGCATGGCAACCCACTCTAGTATTCTTGTCTGGAGAATCCCCATGGACAGAAGACCCTGGTGGGCTACAGTCCATGTGGTCGCAAAGAGTTGGACACAACTGAGCGACTAAGCACAGCACAAAGTTTTTACTTCTTATTTTTTATTTTTATTTTTTTAGTTTTTACTTCTTATAAGCAAGAATCTTTGACCAGTTCTTGGACTTGCTGTTTAACTGAGGTCAGATATGGATACCTATCTCTGTAGCAGAGGGGAACCTGGGCCCAACATAGTCCCGTTGGGGACACTGGTAGCTCTGAAAAACTGTCTTCTAGAAATGTGGTGTTTGTTGGGAGGCTGCACCTTTACTGGGTTTCAACTGTGCTGTGCTTAAAGAGGGGCTTCTCAGGTGGTGCTAGTAGTAAAGAACCCGCCTGCCAATACTCGAGATATAAGAGTCATGGGTTTGATCCCTGGGTCGGGAAGATCCCCTGGAAGAAGGCATGGCAACCCACTCCAGTAGGCTTCCCTTGAGAATCCCATGGACAGAGGGGCCTGATGGGCTACAGCCCACAGGGTCGCAAAGAGTTGGACACAACTGGAGTGGCTGAGCATGCACATGCTTAAGGAGCTCACTTTTTCAGGTCAGTTCCTCTGCAGCCTTTTTGGACTTGATCCTCTCTGATGACACTGTCAGAGGCTCTTTCCTCCCCCACTGGTAGTGACATAGCTCTCTGATGGCTCTGATGGAGCAGAGGGTGGAATTTGAGTTCCACCTCTGGCCCGCATTCTATTTTTTCAAACATTTTCTTGGTTGGGAAATGATGAGTCATATCAAGGATCAGTAGACAGGATAAAGGGCAAGGTTTTGGGAAGATCCAAGCCTGGTTCTGTTGTTCAGTTGGGCAATGCCCAATTTTGCAAATTGTTTCCATAATTTCCCAATGAAATGGTCTGTTTCCATGGTTATCCAGTGGATTTATCAATGCTTACATAACAAGTTTGTGGTAAGAATTTATGTTTAAACTGATGTATAGATATACATAGAAAACTGGCTCAAGTGATGGCATCTGGTATATTGTCAATGTTATACGCAATTTGGTTCATACTGCACCTCTTAATTTTTCTCTGCAGAAAAATCTATCTGTGATATGCTAGTAACTGAAAAGATTTACTGGGTTTCAAGAATGCCTCTTTACCCTTCTAAAACAAAAGTTCATACACTCACTCACTCACCCATATACTTCAGTCCTTTATTAATGCATGCTACACATTCCCACATGTGAAATGCTGGGCTGAATGAAGCAAAAGCTGGAATCAAGATTGCCAGGAGAAATATCAAAAACCTCAAATATGCAGATGACACCACCTTTATGGCAGAAAGTGAAGAAGAACTAAAGAGTCTCTTGATGAAAATGAAAGGGGAGAGTGAAAAAGCTGGCTTAAAACAACATTCAGAAAACTAAGATCATGGTATCTGATCCCATCAAATCATGGCAAATAGATGGGAAAACAATGGAAACAGTGACAGACCTTATTTTCTTGGGCTCCAAAATCACTGCAGATGGTGACTTCAGCCATGAAATTAAAAAATCCTTGCTCCTTGGAAGAAAGCTATGACCAACCTAGACAGCGTTATTAAAAAGCAGAGACATTACTTTGCTAACAAAGGTCTGTCTAGTCAAAGCTATCATTTTATCAGTAGTCATGTGTGAGTGTGAGAGTTGGACCATAAAGAAAGCAGAGTGCTGAAGAACTGATGTTTTCTTTTTTTTTTTCTTTCTTTTTTTTTTTTTTTTTTTTGTGCAGCAGCAGTTTTATTACAGTGAAAAAGGATAGAAAGCTTCTGACATAGACATCGGAAGGGGGACAAAGAGTGCCCCACTTGCTAGTTTTATCAAGGCCTTTTTTTTTTTTTTTTTTTTTTTACAGTAAAGTAATTTTATTGCAGATTATACATTAAATATTATTACAACTGTGGTGTTGGAGAAGACTCTTGAGAGTCTCTTGGACTTCAAGGAGATCCAACCAGTCCATCCTAAAGAAAATCAGTCATGACTATTCATTGGAAGGACTGACACTGAAGCTGAAACTCCAATACTTTGGCCACCTGATATGAAGAATTGACTCCTTGGAAAAGACCCTGATGCTGGGCAAGATTGAAAACAGGAGGAGAAGGGCATGCAGAGGATGAGATGGTTGGATGGCATCACCGAATAGTTGGAACATGAGTTTGAGGAACCTCTGGGAGTTGGTGATCGACAGGGAAGCCTGGTGTGCTGCATTCTATGGGGTCACAAAGAGTCAGACACGACTGAGTGACTGAACTGAACTGAACACGTTTCCATGTAGGCTGCTAAAAAGAAGCCAACAACAAAAATTAATTCTTACTTTCCCAGTGGCTTAGTGGTAAAGAACCTGCCTGCCAATGCAGGAGAAACAAGAGACACGGGCTTGAGTCCTGTGTTGGGAAGATCCCCTGGAGAAGGAAATGGCATCCTGATCCAATATTCTTGCCTAGAGAATCCCATGGACAGAGGAGCCTGGCAGGCTACAATTCATAGGGTCACAAAGAGTTGGACAAGACTGAAGGGACAGCATGATTCAGTTCAGGTACTCAGTCATGGCCGACTCTTTGCAACGCCATGGACTGCAGTGTGCCAGACTTCCCTGTCCATCACTAGCTCCTGGAGCTTGCTCAAACTCTTGTTTGTTGAGTCGGTGATGCCATTCAACCATTTCATCCTCTGTCATCTGCTTCTCCTCCTGCCTTCAATCTTTCCCAGCATCAAGGTCTTTGTCAATGAGTCGACATCAGTCCTTCTAATGAATATTCAGGACTGATTTCCTTTAGAATTGACGGGTTGGATCTCCTTGCAGTCCAAAGGACTCTCAAGAGTCTTCTCTAGCAGCACAGTTCAAAAGCACCAATTCTTTGGCGCTCAGCTTTCTCTATGGTCCAAATTTCACATCCATACATGACTACTGGAAAAACCATAGCTTTGACTAGACAGACCTTTGTCAGTAAAGTAATGCTTCTGCTTTTTAATATGCTGTCCAGGTTGGTCGTAGCTTTTCTTTCAAGGAATAAGCGTCTTTTAATTTCATGGCAGCAGTCACCATCTGCAGTGATTTTGGAGCCCAAGAAAATAAAGTATGTCACTGTTTCCATTGTTTTCCCATCTATATGCCATGAATGGATGGGACCAGATGCCATGATCTTCGTTTTTTGAACGCTGAGTTTTAAGCCATCTTTTTCACTCTCCTCTTTCACAGTCATCAAAAGTCTCTTTAGTTCCTCTTTGCTTTCTGCCATAAAGGTGGTGTTATCTGCATATCTGAGGTTATTGATATTTCTCCCAGGAATGTTGATTCCAGCTTTTGCTTCATCCAGCCCAGCATTTTGCATGATGTACTCTGCATATAAGTTAAATAAGCAAGGTTACAATATACAGAGTTGACATACTCCTTTCTCAACTTGGAACCAGTCTGTTGCTCCATGTTCAATTCTAACTGTTGCTTCTTGACTGGCATACAGATTTCTCAGGAGGCAGGTAAGGTAGTCTGGTATTCCTATTTCTTTAAGGATTTTCCACAGTTTGTTGTGGTCCATACAGTCAAAGTCTTTAGTGTAGTCAATGAGGCAGAGTTAGATGATTTTCTGGAATTTCTCTTGCTTAATCTCTCTCATGATTAAGGAGACAGTATCAGCACAAATTACATTAGTATCAATATATTATTTTAAAACTCTCATCTTGCTTTCATATGATCACATATGAACTGGGTGACTGTAGAATTTTATGAAACAAATCTGGATATTTATAAGAGTAAAAGGACCTCATCACTTAGGTGAGGCAATGATCTGGGGTTGACTTGAGCACACTGGATTACCCTAACCAGGGGTTGAGATCTATTTGGACAAGTATCAGTTTTTCTTAGCAGATGATGAAACTGAGTGTCATGTCTTGCTCAATATCATCTGTGAGTGACAGAGTCAGGATTTAAATACAGATATTCTGAAGCCGAAACCTGTGAATTTTCTAGAATAATACAATTTATTTTAAAAAGAGTCATGAGAATGTCTGTACTTTTTGTTCTGTTGGAATTCTGCTCTATTAAATATTGCATTGGCTAGAATTCAAACACTTTTTCATATATAACTTTCCGGCTTAAGCTTCATTGTAATTAGACTTAAGAAGCATCATAAGTATCTTTGCCCACTGGGGTACTATTATGTGCCTTACAACATTATGGAAATGCAAATTTCCATAGCTAGAAGTAATCTTTGCTACCGAGTTGAAGTATAATCTCTTAGTCTGATACTTAAGGTCCATTATTATTAGACCAGAACTCCCTAACTCTTCTCTCCATGCTTTCAAAGAGTTGGGAACTTCCACAGTCTCCTGCAGAGAGACATATAAGTGGGGGCATTTCTGGTCTTTCTCTTTTCACTGTTTTCCTCACATCTCAAAGGTGTTAACATACCTGGCAAAATCCGGGGTCTGCCTTATAGAAGCAGGTGTGTGTTTTTTAGTAGACCACACATCCTGACAGCCTTATCGCCCTACAGACATGATTTACTGTAGGTAGATCCAGCCTAAAAAGTGCAGGGGCTGGGGGGAATTCCCTGGTAGTTTGATGGATAGGATTCAGGGCTTTCACCACCAGGGCCCTGGTTCAATCCCTAGTCGGGGAACTAAGACCTCACAAGCCATGTGGCACAGCCAAAAAATAAACAAATAACATTCTATTTATTATATTTAAATGTAAGTTTTTGAAAAGTCAGGGGGAGTGGGGAAGAAACATTTACTTTGGCCCCATAACAAAATTCCCCAGAGACTACTGGATGAGGAGTTGTAGATAACTTGTGAACATGCTCAGAACTGATATTTATGTCCCTTTTGCATAAATTCTATATGCATTGGCTTTATAGGCCAAAAACTTGGAGAAAAGGAAGGATAAAGGGATGGATACCTGGCCCATACAGTCACTCTAAGACATCCACCTGAACTCTTTGTCACTGAGCCCATAAAATAGATCGTTATTCTTAAGCACAACATGACTTTTATGTCCCCATAACTAAGTCACTCCTTTTCCTGAAATGGCTATGGATGCCATTAAGGCTAGTTTATTATTTTCCTAGGGGTGCTGAAACAAAGTATCAGAACCTGAGTGTCTTAAAACAGTAGAAGTCTTTTTTTTTTTTTTTGAAAATTTAGTAGTCTTTATTAAGCCTATTAAAAGATATTTGCAAAGCTGTAAGACAATGCATGAGACAAGTGCTCGGGGCTGGTGCACTGGGAAGACCCAGAGGGATGGGGTGGGGAGGGAGGTGGGAGGGGGGATCGGGATGGGGAATACATGTAAATCCATGGCTGATTCATGTCAATGCATGGCAAAAACCACTACAATATTGTGAAGTCTATTTTCTTACATCTCTGGAGGTTAGAAGTCTGAGATCAAAATGCTAGCAGAGCATTCTCCCTCTGAAGCCTCTAGAATAGGATTCTTCTTTGTCTCTTTTTGCTTCTGGTGGTGACTGAGCATCTATGGTGCTTCTTAGCTGGTAGCTGTATCATTCTACTCTGCTTCCATGCACACATAGCATTCTCTCCTGAGAAATTGTGTCTTTCTACCACCTTCTTAGAAGGACACTAGTCATTGGACTTAGGGTCTACCCTAAACCAGCGGGACCACACCTTAACTTGGCTGCATCTGCAAAGACCCTCCTTCTAAGTAAAGACACTCAGGCACTGGGAGTTAGGCATTGAACATGTCTTTTTGAGGGAAACAATTCAACTCGGTACAGCTGTATTTCTATTTGTATGTCAGATCCAATCTCTTCCCTACTTTCCAAGGGTATCACTCCAGCTATTCTCCCCTGTCTTCCGGTATCATCAGTTCTCTTACCTTCTCTCCAGGGTCTTCTTTATTAGAATACAATATGTGGTTACAGCTTGCATATTTAAACAAACCAGCAAAACTCTCTCTACCTCTGTGCTAGTCAAGAACCTCTAGAGAAACAGAAGTTATAGGATGAGGATATATAAAATATGTGTGTGTATATGTATATATTAATATAACTAATACCTATATGTTTATCTACCTATCCAATTACTATATGGAGAGGGAGAGAGAGGGAGAATTAAGGAATTGTATCACATGATTGGGCTTCCCTCATAGCTCAGTCAGTAAAGAATCTGCCTGCAATGCAGGAGACCTGGGTTCAATTTTTGGGTCAGGAAGATTCCCCTGGAGAAGGAAATGGCAATTTGCTCCAGTATTCTTGCCTGGAGAATCTCCTGGACAGAGGAGCCTGGCAGGCTACAGATCATAGAGTTACAAGAGTCGGACATGACTGAGCAACTAACACACACTCACAGGATTATGGAGGCTGACAAGCCCCAAGATTTGCAGAGTGAGTTGTTGGTAAGCTGGAACCCTGGAGAACTGATAGTATAGATTCCATCTCAAAGGTCATTATGGAAGTGCCAGTGTTTCAAGTTCAAAGACAGGAAAAACCCCGAGTCCCAGTTTAATGGCTGGCATACAAAAAATAATTATTTTAAATAATTATTAGTTTACTCAGAGGTGGATCAGCTTTTTTGTTCCATTTAGATCTTCAACTGATTGGTGAAGCCCATCCACATTAAGGTGAGCAATCTGCTTAAATCAGCCCACTGATTTAAGTGTTAATTTCATCCAAAACACCCTTATAGACACACCTAGGATAATTTTTTTAATAAATTTCTGGGCACCAATGGCTAGGTCAGATTGACACAGACTTTAACTTCTACACTCTTCTATCTCATTTTTCTTTATTTTTATTTATTTATTTATTTATTTATTTTTTATTAGTTGGAGGCTAATTACTTCACAACATTTCAGTGGGTTTTGTCATACATTGATATGAATCAGCCATAGATTTACACGTATTCCCCATCCCGATCCCCCCTCCCACCTCCCTCTCTACCTGATTCCTCTGGGTCTTCCCAGTGCACCAGGCTAGAGCACTTGTCTCATGCATCCCACCTGGGCTGGTGATCTGTTTCACCATAGATAGTATACATGCTGTTCTTTTGAAATATCCCACCCTCACATTCTCCCACAGAGTTCAAAAGTCTGTTCTGTATTTCTGTGTCTCTTTTTCTGTTTTGCATATAGGGTTATCATTACCATCTTTCTAAATTCCATATATATATGTTAGTATGCTGTAATGTTCTTTATCTTTCTGGCTTACTTCACTCTGTATAAGGGGCTCCAGCTTCATCCATCTCATTAGGACTGGTTCAAATGAATTCTTTTTAACGGCTGAGTAATATTCCATGGTGTATATGTACCACAGCTTCCTTATCCATTCATCTGCTGATGGGCATCTAGGTTGCTTCCATGTCCTGGCTATTATAAACAGTGCTGTGATGAACATTGGGGTGCATGTGTCTCTTTCAGATCTGGTTTCCTCAGTGTGTATGCCCAGAAGTGGGATTGCTGGGTCATATGGCAGTTCTATTTCCAGTTTTTTAAGAAATCTCCACACTGTTTTCCATAGCGGCTGTACTAGTTTGCATTCCCACAAACAGTGTAGAGCAAAAACTCTCAAAGATAAGACTTGACTCATTGCCTTTAATTGCTGTCATTCATGCCTGATCCCATTCCAGTTAAACTTTTCCCCCACCTCAATCACAGAAAAGACCTTTTCAGGGGCTGATTACCTCTACATCCTGAATTTTGTCAACTTAGTTGATGTTCATTAAAAGAAGGATCAGTCAGTTCAGTCCAGTCGCTCAGTCATGTCCGACTCTTTGCGACCCCATGAATCGCAGCACGCCAGGCCTACCTGTCCATCACCAACTCCTGGAGTTTACTCAAACCTATGTCCATCGAGTCAGTGATGCCATCCAACCATCTCATCTTCTGTCATCCCCTTCTCCTCCTGCCCCTAATCCCTCTAAGCATCAGGGTCTTTTCCAATGAGTCAGTTCTTTGCATGAGGTGGCCAAAGTACTGGAGTTTCAGCTTCAGCATCAGTCCTTCCAATGAACACCCAGGACTGATCTCCTTTAGGATGGACTGGTTGGATTTCCTTGCAGTCCAAGGGACTCTCAAGAGTCTTCTCCAACACCACAGTTCAAAAGCATCAATTCTTTGGCACTCAGCTTTCTTTATAGTCCAATTCTCACATCCATACATGACCACTGGAAAAACCATAGCCTTGACCAGACGGACCTTTGTTGGCAAAGTAATATCTCTGCTTTTTAATATGCTATCTAGGTTGGTCATAACTTTCCTTCCAAGGAGTAAGCATCTTTTAATTTCATGGCTGCAATCACCATCTGCAGTGATTTTGGAGCCCCAAAAAGTAAAGTCTGACACTGTTTCCACTGTCTCCACATCTATTTCCATGAAGTGATGGAACCAGATGCCATGATCTTAGTTTTCTGAATGTTAAGCTTTAAGCCAACTTTTTCACTTTCACTTTCATCAAGAGACTTTTTAGTTCCTCTTCACTCTCTGCCATGAGGGTGGTGTCATCTGCATATCTGAGGTTATTGATATTTCTCCCGGCAATCGTGATTCCAGTTTGTGCTTCCTCCAGCCCAGCATTTCTCATGATGTACTCTGCATATAAGTTAAATTAGCAGGGTGACAATATACAGCCTTGATGTACTCCTTTTCCTATTTGGAACCCGTCTGTTGTTCCATGTCCAGTTCTAACTGTTGTTTCCTGACCTGAATATATGTTTCTCAAGAGGCAGGTCAGGTGGTCTGGGATTCCCATCTCTTTAAGAATTTTCCACAGTTTTTTTGTGAACCACACAGTTGAAGGCATTGACATAGTCAATAAAGCAGAAATAGATGTTTTTCTGGAACTCTCTTGCTTTTTCATCTGTTTTTTCATGGTTCTATTTTTACCACTTAGGAGACTGATTAGTGCATAGTAGGTTTTCAGTTAGTATTTGTTGAATTAACAAATAACTTCTTCTCACTGATATTCAACACGTTTGATCTTCCATTCTTTAAATTGTGTCTCCCCTTAGCTTTCCAAGCCAATTCTGGTTTTCTTCCCAAGTTGTGGGATGTTCTTTTCCATTCTTCTTTGTTGTTTCCTATTCGTCTCCCAGCCTCTGAGTTAAAAACATCCAAAGGGACTTCCCTCGTGATAGAGTGGATAAGATTCCTCCTGCAATGCAGGGGACATGAATTTGGTCCCTTATCTGGGAAGATTCCACATGTCACAGAGCAACTAAGCCCATGCCCCACAACTACTGAGCCAGTGCTCTAGAGTCTGCAAGCTGCAACTACTGAAGTCCATGAACCTAGAGCATGTGCTCTGCAACAAGAGAAGCCACCACAATGAGAATCTTATGCACGGCAATGAAGAGTAGCCTCCGCTCGCAGCAACTAGAGAAAGCCTGTGTGCACCAACAAAGACCCAGTGCTACCAAAAATAAATTAATTTAAAAAAAAAAGAACATCCAAGGGGGCAGTTTCTGGTCTCCTTGTCTTCGACACCTCACTCCTGAGGGGATTTCATCCACTGTAGTGGTTTTAATCCTATTCACATGCTGATGACTCCAAATTGCATGTCATCACTTATTTCTTGAACTCAGAACCTCTCTATGCTATGCATGTATGCTAAGTCGCTTCAGTCATGTCTGACTCTTTGTGACCTCATGGACTGTATAGCCCGCCAGGTTCCGCAGTCCATGGGGAGTCTCCAGGCAAGAATACTAGAGTGGGTTGCCATGCCCTTCTCCAGGGGTTCTTCCCAACCCAGGGATCGAACCTGGGTCTCTTAGGTCTCCAGCATTGGCAGGTAGGATTTTTTACCACTAGCACAAACTGGGAAACACCCAGGACCTCTCCACTCAAGTGTTTAATTGATCTCAAGTTAAATATGACCAAATATGCACTTTCTATCTTCTCCCAAAGATGCTCTGTTAATACCCCACTCTTAGTCAATCAACAAATATTATCAGCTCTAACTTCAAAGTATATATGGGATCCAAACACTTCCCTTCACTTCCAATGTTTACAGCCTGACTCACTCAATCATCTCCTCCAGTTTTTAATCAACTATCACTTTCTCAGTGAGGTCTCTCTGCCACAGTATTTGTAATCTCAAGTTATTACTTCCAGGAATGCCAAGAGATGAAAAACCTTGTCCACTGCCTGACCATATTTTTCTCTACTACACTTATTACTAGTTGTTGTTGAATTTGAGTCTCCTGCATTGGAGGTAGATTGTGAAGCATAGATATAGATATAGATATATGTGTGTATGTGAGCTATGGTTTGAATTTTTTCATCATCTCAAAACTCATATACTGAAATTCTAACCCCAAAAGTGATAGTATTAGGAAGTAGGACTTTGTGAAGTGATTAGGCTATGAGAGCAGAGCCCTTATCATTGGGATTAGTGCTCTTATAAAAGAGACTCAAGAGGGCTATCTCAGCGCTTCTTCTATGTAGGGTTGCAGATAGAAGAGCCTAGGAAGCAGATTCTCATGATACATCACAAGTACTTTGATCTTAGACTCCCCAGCTTCCAGATCTGTGAGAAATAAATTTCTGTTCTTTATAAGCTGCCCACAACTGGGTGTTGTTTTTGCTTTGGCTTCGTCTCTTCATTCTTTCTGGATTTTTTTCTCCACTGATCTCCTGTAGCATATTGGGCACCTACCAATCTGGGGAGTTCATCTTTCAGTGTCCTATCTTTTTGCATTTTCATACTGTTTATGGGGTTCTTAAGGCAAGAATACTAAAATGGTTTGCCATTCCCTTCTCCAGTGGGCCATGTTTTGTCAGAATTCTCCACCATGACTGATCCATCTTGGATGGCCCTATCTGGCATGGCTCATAGTTTCATTGAGTTAAACAAGGCTGTGATCCATGTGTTCAGTTTGGTTAGTTTTCTGTGATTGTGGTCTTCATTCTATCTGCCCTCTGATGGATAAAGATAAGAGGCTCATGGAAGCTTCCTGATGGGAGAGACTGGCAGAGAGGGAAACTGGGTCTTGTTCTGATGGGCAGGACCATGTTCAATAAATCTTTAATCCAATTTTCTCTTGATGGACGGGGCTGTGTTCCTTCCCTGTTGTTTGACCTCAGGCCAAACTATGGTGGAGCTAATGAAGATAATGGCAACCCCTTTCAAAAGGTCCCATGCATGCACTGCTGAACTCAGTGCCCCAACCTTGCAGCAGGCTACCGCCGACCCATGACACTACTGGAGACTTCTGGACACTCATGGGCAAGTCTAGGTCAGTCTCTTGTGGCATCACTGCCCCTTTCTCCTGAGTCCTGATGTGCATAAGCTTTTGTTTGTGCCCTCCAAGAGTCTGTTTCCCCAGTCCTATGGACGTTCTGGCAGCTCTATGGTGTGATTAATGGTGACCTCCTCCAAGAGGCCTTAGGCCTTACCCTGGTTTGCTGCACCCAGAGCCCCTGCTCCTGTGATAGGCCATTGCTGACCCATACCTCCACAGGAGACACTCAAACACAGTTCTGGCTCAGTCTCTTTGGGGTCTCTGGGTCTTGGTGTGCACAAAGCTTGTTTGAGTCCTCTGAGCATCTCTGGTGGATATGGGGTTTGATTTTAAATTTCACCCCTCCTACCGTGTTGCTGGGGCTTCTCCTTTCCCTTGGACATAGGGTATCTTTTTTTTGGTGGGTTACAACATTCTCCTATCGATGGTTGTTCAGCAGCAAGTTGTAATTTTGAGTTGTCAAAGGGGAAGATGAACTCAGGTCCTTCTATTCTGCCATCGTGTCAATCTATGTCATCAAACAGGAGATGGCAAGAGTGAGCATCAACATTTTAGCAATCAGTGAACTAAAATGGATAGGAATGGGTGAATTCAATACAGATGACCATTATATCTACTACTATGGGCAAGAATCCCTTAGAAGAAATGGAGTAGCCATAATAGTCAACAAAAGAGTCTGAAATGCAGTACTTGGATGCAATCTCAAAAATGACAGAATGATCTCTGTTCACTTCCCAGGCAAACCATATAATATCACAGTAATCTGAGTCTATGCCCTGACCAATAACGCTGAAGTTGAATGGTTCTATGAAGACCTATAAGACCTTCTAGAACTAACACCCCAAAAGGATGTCCTTTTTATCATAGGGAACTGGAATGAAAAAGTAGGAAGTTAAGAGATACTTGGAATAACAGGTAAATTTGACCTTGGAGTACAAAACCAAGCAGGTCACAGGCTAACAGAGTTTTACCAAGAGAATGCACTGGTCATAGCAAACACCCTCTTCCAGCAACACAAGAGAAGACTTTACACATGGGCATCATCAGATGGTCAATACTGAAATCAGATTGATTATATTCTTTGCAGCTAAAGATGGAGAAGCTCTATACAGTCAGAAAAAACAAGGTCAGGAGCTGACTGTGACTCAGATCAGGAACTCCTTATTGCCAAATTCAGACTTAAATTGAAGAAAGTAGGGAAAAACCACTAGACCATTCAGGTATGACCTAAATCAAATCCCTTACAATTATACAGTGAAACTGACAAACAGATTCAAGGGATTTGATCTGATAGACAGAATACCTGAAGAACTATGGACAGAGGTTCATGAAATTTTACAGGAGGCAGTGATTAAGATCATCCCCAAGAAAAAGAAATGCAAAAGGCTAAATGGTTGTCTTAGGAGGTGTTAAAATTAGCTGAGAAAAGAAGAGAAGCAAAACACAAAGGAGAAAAGGAAAGACATACCCAATTGAATGTGGAGTTCCAAAGAAAAACAAGGAGAGACAAGAAAGCCCTCCTCAGTGATCAGCGCAAAGAAATAGAGGGAAACAGGGGGAGGAGCCAAGATGGTGGAGGAGTAGGATGGGGAGACCACTTTCTCTCCTACAAATTCATCAAAAGAATAACTGAAAGCAGAGCAAACTTCGCAAAACAACTTCTGATCGCTAGCTGAGGTCATCAGGTGCCCAGAAAAGCAGCCCATTGTCTTCGAAAGGAGGTAGGACAAAATATAAAAGATAAAAAGTGAGACAAAAGAGCTAAGGACGGAGATCCGTCCCGGGAAGTCTTAGGCGGCATTGCTTGGGGTAGGGTCCGGGCCTGAGTGCCCTGAGGACAATCGGAGGGAGCTTCTGTGAGTTGCCAACTTGAACTGTGGGAGACCAAAAGAGAGAGAGTAAATTAACCAGCCCGAACACACTGCCGGCTGTTCGCAGAACAAAGAGACCGAGAAAATCCAGAGAAGAGCTCGCAGGCTGCGGACCGGCCCAGCCCCGCCGGAGGCAGGAGGCAGGGGGGAGGGGAAGGTCGCGGCGAGACACAGGGCGCAGGCACCCGACCGGCGCGGGCGGGGACTGGGGCTGGGGATGCGGAGGGCAGAAGGCGCGCGCACCCGACTGGCGCCAGCGGAAACTGAGACTGGGCCCGCGGAAGGGAGGGGGCGCGCCACACCTGGGGAGAGTGAGCCCACCAAGCCCCTGGCTGCCTGGACCTCTCTGACGGGGAAGGCACTGAGAGCGGGCGCAGCTTTTTGTTCCGCGCTTTTGTGGAACACCCGAGGGCTGGAACCTCGCGCAGCGCGGGGCGCGCTCCATATAGAACAGCCGGGAGCCTGAGCAGCGCAGGCGGAGAAAGCAGCGTCAGCCCCTCCCGGCAGCGCAAGCCCCTCCCCGCGGCGCCGGCCCCTCCCCGCAGCGCAAGCCCCTCCCCGCGGAGCGACGGAACTAGCTACCTGAATAAGAGTCCACCTCCGCCTGCCTGTGTCAGGGCGGAAATGAGGCTCTGAAGAGACCGGCAAACAGAAGCCAAATAAACAAAGGGAACCGCTTCAGAAGGGACTGGTGCAACAGATTAAAATCCCCGTAGAAAACACGGACTACACCGGAAGGGGCCTGTAGATATCGAGAAGCGTAAGCTGAAACGAGGAGCTATCTGAAACTGAGCCGAAACCACACTGACCGCAACAGCTCCAGAGAAACTCCTAGATATAATTTTACTTTTTTCTCTTTTTTTTTTCTTTTTTATTTTTTCTCTTTTATTTTCCTTTAAAATCCCCTATTACTCCCCCATTATTCCTTAACTTTCATTTCCATAGATTTTTATGATTTTTTTAATTAGGGAAAAAAAAAATTTTTTTCTTTCTTTCTTTTTTTTTTTCTTTTTTTCCCCTTTTTTTTTTCTTTTTTCTTCTTTTTTTTCCCTTTCCTTTTTCTCTTCTATTTTCTATTTTTCTTTTTCTCTTATTTCTTTTAAAGTCCTCTAGTACTCCTCTACTACTCCTTAATTTTCATTTTCAATACACTATAACCTTACAAAAAAAAAAAAAAAAAGAAGAAGAAGAGAAGCCCTATTTTTAAACCGAAGATTATTCTCTCCCAATCTTGACTCTCTGTTTTCTACCTCAGAACACCTCTATTTCCTCCTTTCCCCTTCTCTTCCCAATCCAATTCTGTGAATCTTTGTGGGTGACTGGGCTACGGAGAACACTCTGGGAACAGACAGCTGTGTAGATCTGTCTGTCTCCTCTTGAGTCCCCCTTTTTCTCCTCCTGCTCATCTCTATCTCCCTCCTCCCTCTCCTCTTCTTCATGTAACTCTGTGAACCTCTCTGGGTGTCCCTAACGGGGGAGAATCTTTTAGCCATTAACCTAGAAGTTTTCTTATCAGGGCTGTATAGTTGGAGAAGTCCTGAGACTACAGGAAGAATAAAACTGAAATCCAGAGGCAGGAGACTTAAGCCCAAAACCTGAGAACACCAGAAAACTCCTGACTACATGGAACTTTAAGTAATAAGTGACTGTCCAAAAGCCTTCATACCTACACTGAAACCAACCACCACCCAATAGCCAGTAAGTTTTAGAGCAAGACATACCATGCAAATTCTCCAGCAACGCAGGAACATAGCCCTGAACATCAACATACAGGCTGCCCAAGGTCACACCTAACACATAGACCCATCTCAAAACTCATTACTGGGCACTCCATTGCTCTCCAAAGAGAAGAAATCAAGTTCCACGCACCAGAACACTGACGCAAGCTTCCCTAACCAGGAAATCTTGACAAGCCAATCGTCTAACCCCACCCACTGGGTTAATCCTCCACAATAAAAAGGAACCACAGACCTCCAGAATACAGAAAGCCCACTCCAGATACAACAATCTAAACAAGATGAAAAGGCAAAGAAATACCCAACAGGTAAAGGAACATGAAAAATGCCCACCAAGTCAAACAAAAGAGGAGGAGATAGGGAATCTACCTGAAAAAGAATTTAGAATAATGATAATAAAAATGATCCAAAATCTTGAAAACAAAATGGAATTACAGATAAATAGTCTGGAAACAAAGAATGAAAAGATTCAAGAAATGTTTAATAAAGACCTAGAAGAAATAAAAAAGAGTCAATTACAAATGAATAATGCAATGAATGAGATCAAAAACACTTTGGAGGGAACCAAGAGTAGAATAACGGAGGCAGAAGATAGGATAAGTGAGGCAGAAGATAAAATGGTGGAAATAAATGAAGCAGAGAGGAAAAAAGAAAAAAGGATCAAAAGAAATGAGGACAACCGCAGGGACCTCTGGGACACTGTGAAACGCCCCAACATTTGAATCATAGCAGTTCCAGAAGAAGAAGACAAAAAGAAAGGCCATGAGAAAATACTCGAGGAGATAATAGCTGAAAACTTCCCTAAAATGGGGAAGGAAATAGCCACCCAAATCCAAGAAACCCAGAGAGTCCCAAACAGGATAAACCCAAGGTGAAACACCCCAAGACACATATTAATCAAATTAACAAAGATCAAACACAAAGAACAAATCTTAAAAGCAGCAAGGGAAAAACAACAAATAACACACAAAGGGATTCCCATAAGGATAACAGCTGATCTATCAATAGAAACCCTCCAGGCCAGAAGGGAATGGCAGGACGTAATGAAAGTAATGAAAGAGAATAACCTACAACCTAGATTACTGTATCCAGCAAGGATGTCATTCAGATATGAAGGAGAATTCAAAAGCTTTACAGATAAGCAAAAGCTGAGAGAATTCAGCACCACCAAACCAGCTCTTCAACAAATGCTAAAGGATCTTCTCTAGACAGGAAATGCAGAAAGGTTGTATAAACGTGAACCCAAAACAACAAAGTAAATGGCAACGAAACCACACCTATCAATAATTACCCTAAATGTAAATGGGTTGAATGCCCCAACCAAAAGACAAAGATTGGCTGAATGGATACAAAAATAAGACCCCTATATATGCTGTCTACAAGAGACCCACCTCAAAACAAGAGACACATACAGACTAAAAGTGAAGGGCTGGAAAAAAATATTTCATGCAAACGGAGACAAAAAGAAAGCAGGAGTCGCAATACTCATATCAGATAAAATAGACTTTCAAATAAAGGATGTGAAAAGAGACAAAGAAGGACACTACATAATGATCAAAGGATTAATCAAAGAAGAAGATATAACAATTATAAATATATATGCCCCCAACATAGGAGCACCACAATATGTATGGCAAACACTAACGAGTATGAAAGAGGAAATTAATAGTAACACAATAATAGTGGGAGACTTTAATACCCCACTCACAACTATGGATAGATCAACTAAACAGAAAATTAACAAGGAAACACAAACCTTAAATGACACAATGGACCAGCTAGACCTAATTGATATCTATAGGACATTTCACCCCAAAACAATCAACTTCACCTTTTTCTCAAGTGCACACGGAACCTTCTCCAGAATAGATCACATCCTGGGCCATAAATCTGGTCTTGGAAAATTCAGAAAAATTGAAATCATTCCAGTCATCTTTTCTGACCACAGTGCAGTAAGATTAGATCTCAATTACAGGAAAAAAATTGTTAAAAATTCAAACATATGGAGGCTAAATAACACGCTTCTGAATAACCAACAAATCATAGAAGAAATCAAAAAAGAAATCAAAATATGTATAGAAATGAATGGAAATGAAAACACAACAACCCAAAACCTATGGGACACTGTAAAAGCAGTGCTAAGGGGAAGGTTCATAGCATTACAGGCTTACATCAAGAAACAAGAAAAAAGCCAAATAAATAACCTAACTCTACACCTAAAGCAATTAGAGAAGGAAGAAATGAAGAACCCCAGGGTTAGCAGAAGGAAAGAAATCTTAAAAATCAGGGCAGAAATGCAAAACAAACTAAAAAGACCATAGCAAAAATCAACAAAGCTAAAAGCTGGTTTTTTGAAAAAATAAACAAAATTGACAAACCATTAGCAAGACTCATTAAGAAACAAAGAGAGAAGAACCAAATTAACAAAATTAGAAATGAAAATGGAGAGATCACAACAGAGAACACTGAAATACAAAGGATCATAAGAGACTACTACCAGCAGCTCTATGCCAATAAAATGGACAACTTGGATGAAATGGACAAATTCTTAGAAAAGTATAACTTTCCAAAACTGAACCAGGAAGAAATAGAAGATCTTAACAGACCCATCACAAGCAAGGAAATCGAAACTGTAATCAAAAATCTTCCAGCAAACAAAAGCCCAGGATCAGATGGCTTCACAGCTGAATTCTACCAAAAATTTAGAGAAGAGCTAACACCTATCTTACTCAAACTCTTCCAGAAAATTGCAGATGAAGGTAAGCCTCCAAACTCATTCTATGAGGCCACCATCACCCTAATTCCAAAACCAGACAAAGATGCCACAAAAAAAGAAAACTACAGGCCAATATCACTGATGAACATAGATGCAAAAATCCTTAACAAAATTCTAGCAAACAGAATCCAACAACATATTAAAAAAATCATACACCATGACCACGTGGGCTTTATCCCAGGAACGCAAGGATTCTTTAATATCCACAAATCAATCAATGTAATACACCACATTAACAAATTGAAAGATAAAAACCATATGATTATCTCAATAGATGCAGAGAAAGCCTTTGACAAAATTCAACACTCATTTATGATTAAAACTCTCCAAGAAGCAGGAATAGAAGGAACATACATCAACATAATAAAAGCTATATATGACAAACCCACAGCAAGCATCACCCTCAATAGTGAAAAATTGAAAGCATTTCCCCTGAAATCAGGAACAAGACAAGGGTGCCCACTCTCACCACTACTGTTCAACATAGTGTTGGAAGTTTTGGCCACAGCATCAAAGCAGAAAAAGAAGTAAAAGGAATCCAGATAGGAAAAGAAGAAGTGAAACTCTCACTGTTTGCAGATGATATGATCCTCTATATAGAAAACCCTAAAGACTCTACCAGAAAATTACTAGAGCTAATATAGTAAAGTTGCAGGATATAAAATTAACACACAGAAATCCCTTGCATTGCTATATACTAACAATGAAAAAACAGAAAGAGAAATTAAGGAAACAATACCATTCACCATTGCAACAAAAAGAATAAAATACTTAGGAGTGTATCTACCTAAAGAAACAAAAGACCTATACATAGAAAACTATAAAACACTGATGAAAGAAATCAAAGAGGACACAAACAGATGGAGAAACATACCGTGTTCATGGATTGGAAGAATCAATATTGTCAAAATGGCTATTCTACCCAAAGCAGTCTGTAGATTCAATGCAATCCCTATCAAGCTACCAACGGTATTTTTCACAGAACTAGACCAAAGAATTTCACAATTTGTATGGAAATACAAAAAACCTCGAATAGCCAAAGTAATCTTGAGAAAGAAGAATGGAACTGGAGGAATCAACCTGCCTGACTTCAGACTCTACTACAAAGCCACAGTCATCAAGACAGTATGGTACTGGCACAAAGACAGAAATATAGATCAATGGAACAGAATAGAAAGCCCAGAGATAAATCCATGAACCTATGGACACCTTATCTTCGACAAAGGAGGCAAGGATATACAATGGAAAAAAGACAACCTCTTTAACAAGTGGTGCTGGGAAAACTGGTCAACCACTTGTAAAAGAATGAAACTAGAACACTTTCTAACACCATACACAAAAATAAACTCAAAATGGATTAAAGATCTAAATGTAAGACCAGAAACTATAAAACTCCTAGAGGAGAACATAGGCAAAACACTCTCCGACATAAATCACAGCAAGATTCTCTATGACCCACCTCCCAGAATATTGGAAATAAAAGCAAAACTAAACAAATGGGACCTAATGAAACTTAAAAGCTTTTGCACTACAAAGGAAACTATAAGTAAGGTGAAAAGACAGCCCTCAGATTGGGAGAAAATAATAGCAAATGAAGAAACAGACAAAGGATTAATCTCAAAAATATACAAGCAACTCCTGCAGCTCAATTCCAGAAAAATAAATGACCCAATCAAAAAATGGGCCAAAGAACTAAACAGACATTTCTCCAAAGAAGACATACAGATGGCTAACAAACACATGAAAAGATGCTCAACATCACTCATTATTAGAGAAATGCAAATCAAAACCACAATGAGGTACCATCACACGCCAGTCAGGATGGCTGCTATCCAAAAGTCTACAAGCAATAAATGCTGGAGAGGGTGTGGAGAAAAGGGAACCCTCTTACACTGTTGGTGGGAATGCAAACTAGTACAGCCACTATGGAAAACAGTGTGGAGATTTCTTAAAAAACTGGAAATAGAACTGCCATATGACCCAGCAATCCCACTTCTGGGCATACACACTGAGGAAACCAGATCTGAAAGAGACACGTGCACCCCAATGTTCATCACAGCACTGTTTATAATAGCCAGGACATGGAAGCAACCTAGATGCCCATCAGCAGATGAATGGATAAGGAAGCTGTGGTACATATACACCATGGAATATTACTCAGCCATTAAAAAGAATTCATTTGAACCAGTCCTAATGAGATGGATGAAGCTGGAGCCCCTTATACAGAGTGAAGTAAGCCAGAAAGATAAAGAACATTACAGCATACTAACACATATATATGGAATTTAGAAAGATGGTAACGATAACCCTATATGCAAAACAGAAAAAGAGACACAGAAATACAGAACAGACTTTTGAACTCTGTGGGAGAAGGCGAGGGTGGGATGTTTCGAGAGGAATCGGGTGGAGAGGGAGGTGGGAGCGGGGGTTGGGATGGGGAAGACGTGTAAATCCATGGCTGATTCATATCAATGTATGACAAAACCCACTGAAATGCTGTGAAGTAATTAGCCTCCAACGAATAAAAAAATTTAAAAAAAAGAAAAAATAACTCATTTGAACCAGTCCTAATGAGATGGATGAAGCTGGAGCCCCTTATACAGAGTGAAGTAAGCCAGAAAGATAAAGAACATTACAGCATACTAACACATATATATGGAATTTAGAAAGATGGTAACGATAACCCTATACGCAAAACAGAAAAAGAGACACAGATGTACAGAACAGACTTTTGAACTCTGTGGGAGAATGTGAGGGTGGGATATTTCAAAAGAACAGCATGTATACTATCTATGGTGAAACAGATCACCAGCCCAGGTGGGATGCATGAGACAAGTGCTCCGGCCTGGTGCACTGGGAAGACCTACAGGAATCGGGTGGAGATGGAGGTGGGAGCGGGGATCGGGATGGGGAATACGTGTAAATCCATGGCTGATTCATATCAATGTATGACAAAACCCACTGAAATGTTGTGAAGTGATTGGCCTCCAACTAATAAAAAAAAAAAAAAAAAAAAGAAATAGAGGGAAACAATAGAATGGTAAAGACTAGAGATCTCTTCAAGAAAATTCAAGACACCAAGGGAACATTTCATGCAAAGATGGGCACAATAAAGGACAGAAATGTTATGGACCAAATAGAAGAGAAATAAGAAGAGGTGGCAAGAATACACAGAGGAACTATACGAAAAAGATCTTCATGACCCAGATAACCACGATGGTGTGATCACTCACCTAGAGCCTTGTCTCTAATGCAATCTGGCTCTAATCCTTGAATGCAAAGTCAAGTCGGTCTTACGAAGCATCACTAGGGACAAATCTAATGGAGGTGATGGAATTCCAGATGAGCTGTTTCAAATCCTAAAAGATGATCCTGTGAAAGTGCTGCCCTCAATATGTCATCAAATTTGGAAAACTCAGCAGTGGCCACAGGACTGGAAAAGGTCAGTTTTCATTCTAATCCCAAAAAAAGGCAATGCCCAATAATTTTCAAACTACTGCACAGTTTCACTCATCTCACACGCTAGCAAAGTAATGCTCAAAATTCTCCAAGGCAGGCTTCAACAGACATGAATCGTGAACTTACAGATGTTCAAGATGGTTTTAGAAAAGTCAGAGGAACCAGAGATCAAATTGCCAACATCCGTTAGATCATTGACAAAGTGACTTCTTGACGGTAAATTTCAATAGGGATTGCATTCTTTTGTTAATGATGATACTCATGGCATCCAGAGCACTGGGACATAGTAATTGCTCAATAAACATGCTTTGAATAAATACATCCCTTCCTATTACTTTTAGGAAAAATTTTTTTTTTCCCATGACGTACTAACTTTATAGTTGTTTTTTTTTTTTTAATGCAGATCAATATATTTATTTTTTTCTTTTTAAAAAATTTATTTATTTTAATTGGAGGCTAATTACTTTACAATATTGTAGTGGATTTTGTCATACATTGACATGAATCAGCCGTGGGTGTATATGAAATTAAAGTCCCATCTCATCTTTCAAGGTCCTGCTTATATCACCTTTTTTCCCAAAGATTTTGTAAGTCTTTTCAACTAGAATTAACCACACATTCCTCGGGTTTTCCCCCAAAACCTTGCTTTTATATTTTATCAAATGGCTTTTATGCCCTAGACTCACACATGCTCTCTCATTTAATAATTTATTCCAACCAGTAATACAATGCCTATGAACTTTCAACAAATGTTTTGCAAAGAATAAGTAAATTCTCACTAAAGCCTTATAAGATGAAACTAATAATGCCTAATGTAATATACATTGTCACCCTGCTTATTAACTTATATGCAGAGTACATCATGAGAAATGCCAGGCTGGATAAAGCACAAACTGGAATCAAGATTGCCAGGAGAAATATCAATAACCTCAGATATGAAGATGATACTACTCTTATTGCAGAAAGTGAAGAAGAAATAAAGAGCCTCTTGATGAACGTGAAAGAGGAGTGAAAAAGTTGGCTTAAAACTCAACATTCAGAAAACGAAGATCATGGCATCTGCTCCCATCACTACATGGCAAATAGATGGGGAAACAATGGAAACAGTAACAGACTTTCTTTTTGGGGGGCACCAAAATCACTCCAGATGGTAACTGCAACCATGAAATTAAAAGACACTTGCTCCTTGGAAGAAAAGCTATGACCAACCTAGACAGCATATTAAAAAGCAGATACATTACTTTGCTGACATAGGTTCATCTAGTCAAAGCCATGGTTTTTCCAGTAGTCACGTATAGATATGAGAGTTGGACTATAAAGAAAGCTGAGCACTGAAGAATTGATGCTTTTGAACTGTGGTGTTGGAGAAGATTCCTGAGAGTCCCTTGGATTTCAAGGAGATCCAACCAGTCCATCCTAAAGGAAATCAGTCCTGAATATTCATTATTAAGACTGATGCTGAAGCTGAAACTCCAATACTTTGGCCACCTAATTCGAAGAACTGACTCATTGGAGAAGACCCGGATGCTGGGAAACATTGAAGGCAGGAGAAGGGGACGACAGAGGATGAGATGATTGGATGACATCAACCAACTCAATGGGAGTGAGTTTGAGTAAGCTCCAGGAGTTGGTGGTCCATGGGATCACAAAGAGTGGACATGACTGAGTGACTGAACTGAACTGAACTGAACGAAGAAAATGAGTTTCAATGGCAGTAGGCATCTTATAGAACATTTTATAGTTGGTGAGTGAGACTCAGGATGGAACTCAAGATCATTCACTCTAATTCTAGTTCATTCTTCACTTCTGTATACTCTTTCACCCATATGGGTGCCTAGATATAAGTGAACAAGTTTCCCACATAGACTGTAATACCAATGTGCTTCATTCTATAGGAGAAATATTGAGCTACTTTATGACTTGGGGACAAAAACTTCAAGTTTAATATTGCTAAATCAAAACCTTATATCACTCACCAGTTTGGTTCTATGATTTTCTTGAAAATCTTTTATTGCTATGAGATACAATACAATTAGAAGCAGTGAGTGTGGTTGAGAAGGGAAGGCTGGTACTACCAGATGTCAAATCACTAAGAAATGAAAACAAAACAAATAACAACAATAAGAAAAAGAAGGGTAATAAGAGAGGTAAGGAAAAGATCAACATTAAGAAAGTCATAGTAGGAAGAATGTAAAGAGAGAAAGCTAAGTCCTACATATTTATCTAAAATATAAGAGCAATTTTGGTTAATGGGTTTTTCAAAACAATATCATCATGTTATCCTTTTGCAGGTACATATGGTTCCTGATCGCTCTTAGTTTGATCTGAACGGGAATCAAATCTCAAGTTTATGGCTAAAAATAATATAACTTAATTGTGGCTCAAAATTACTTTGGAGAGACTTTTACATCTGATCAAGATAAAGTTCTCTCTCCTAGGGAAACTAATGATTTAAAAAAAAATACTACAATGGCTTTTGAGACACTAAACTTCAAGCAGAGTAATCACTGAGAGAAAGCAAATGAAGTAAGTGCTATGCCTGCCTCAGCCTACTGCAGTAGGATAATTTCTATTTAGTAATATGCTCCCAGTGAGTTCAACACTGTGTCTTATCTATCTATCTATATCTAAATATAAATTTTACAAATATACACTGAACTTTTACTATATAGAAGATACTGTTCTAAATGTTTGAGGAAGAACATACACAAGCCAGAAAGGTAATAGGCTGCATATATGTTTTGGTTATGTGCATAAGAGTGATCAGGCAAAGGTTCAAGTACAAGCAGAAATTTCACTGGTCTCCATCCAAAAGATGCCATTGGCTGTAGGGACCATATCCATTCAGGCAGACCCTTCATTTAATTCACAAAGGACTTACAGTCAGATCTTAATAGACTTGGGTCCTATTCTTATTCAGCTTTCATTCTTGTGGCAGGGATGTGTAATAAATATATGAAGAGGATGCTTATAAGCAATAAGTGCTATGCAGAGATCATATACAGTAGTGAGAAAGGCAGTGACTAAAAGGTTACCTTATTTATTTATTTATTTATTTTGTTGTTGTTGTTGTTTAGTCACTACGTTATGTCCAACTCTTTCCAACCTCATGGACTGTAGCCCACCAGGCTCCTCTGTCCATGGGATTTCCCAGGCAAGAATACTGGATTTATTGGCCATTTCCTTCTCCAGAGGATCTTCCTGACCCGGGGATTGAACCACACGTCCTGGATTCTTTATCACTGAGTCACCTGGGAAGTATTTATTTACTAATTCCTTTTGATTTTTTTTTTTTTTTTTTTTTACAACACTTACGTTATAGAAGTCAAAGAGACGAAAGAGGATACAGGAAAAAGTAATACTTTGTTTTCTCTTCCCTCATGCAGTTTTCAACTCACCATTTCTCCTCCTCAGAGATAACTAAAGTTATCAATTTCCAGTGCAGACTTGAGTACATATTCTTTTATGCTTATGAAACACATGTGAATGTTTTAAAATTTTCTTCACAAATTATAATATATAAGTATATAAGACACATGGTTCTGTAGCTAGCTTTTTTTTCCCATTTATATATAAAATAAAGATCATTCCAAATCAGTATATAGAGCTCTCTCATTCTTTTTAATGTCTGATTAATATAACATAGAGGGAAGAATCTAGGTTTATTTGGTTGTTTTTGTTGTTCAGTCACTAAGTCATGTACAACTCTTTGTGATTACATGAACTGCAAAACACCAGGCTTCCCTGTTCTTCACTATCTCCTGGAGTTTGGTCAGCTTCATGTCTATTGAGTCAGTGATGCTATCGAACCATCTCATCCTCAGAAAGATACTTTTCCCTGCTTTTTATCCTCTGCATTTTCACTTTGCACTAGGCCCCAAAAATGACATGAATGTATGTGTTATTCGCTCGGTCGTGTCCGACTCTTTGCTATTCCATGGACTGTAACCCACCAGGCTTCTCTGTCCATAGAATTCTCCTGGCAAGAATATTGGAGTGGGTAGCCATTCCCTTCTCCAGGAATCTTCCTCACCCAAGAATTGAACCCACATCTCCCATATTGCATGCAGATTCTTTATGATTTGAGCCACCAGGAAAGCCCTGATTTATTTGGCTAGTTTTACATTAATGGAGTTTTAGGTCATATTCTGTTTGCTGTTGTTAAAAAACAAAACAGCATTGAATACTGTTGAACATACATGAAGGCTTACCCATAATTTCCTAAAACTGAAATTGCTGAGTCAAATTTTATTTGGATTTTAATTTAATAGAAATTTCTAATTTTCCCCTGAAGTTGTACCAACAGAAACTTTTATCAGGCATCTATAAAAGTGTTCCTCCATATGAGAGTATCATGAAATTTTTGATTTCTTCCTACAAATCAGGTTTAAAAGTTATATTCTTTATAGTTTCACTTTCAGTTATATAGTGAGAGAGTTTACTTCTCCATCTTAAACAGCTTGTGCACACCCTTTATTTATTTCTCTGTTAGGTTTATTTTAAAATTATTTTTTATTTCTTACTGGGTTGTAGGAAATCAATGCATGTTTAGGACATTAGACATTAAGTCTATGACACACTCTAAATATTTCCCCCAGTGTATCTGTGTGTGTTAGTCACTCAGTCATGTTCAGCGCTTTATGACCACATGGACTGTAACACTCCAGGCTCCTCTGTCCATGGAATTCTCCAGGCAAGAGTAACAGGTGGCTTGCCATTCCCTTCTCCAGGGCATCTTCACGACCCAGGGATTAAAAGTGAGTCTCCCACATTGCAGGCAGATTCTTTACCATCTGAGCCACTAGGGAAGCCCAGTGTGTATACTTCCACTTGATTTCCATTAGTGGCACATTTCCAGCCCAACTTTAAGGTATATATTTTATGTAGTCAAGTGTTTATACTGAGTAAAATGTGAATTAAGGTCTTGAGAGGACCAATAGTACAGAAGAGTTGGTTAATGGATTGGTGATCTGAGAAGACACAAGAATCAATTGCTGGATAAGGGATCATAAGTTTGAATGAGCTGGTAGATTGAGGTGGAGCATGTGGGATAGAATGATGTTCTATTCATGCTCTCAGAGGAGTATTGGTGATGACAAGCTTAGTGTGTGATCTTGGGAGTGGTGGCTGGGAAGAAGTTGATAACTGGAGATACTCAGGGGAAAGAAAACATAGAACTGTGTGTTAAAAAACATTCTTCTACAAACATGGAAGTGACAAGTGTATGGGTGGAAAAGTAGGAAGAAATAGTGACCTGTAGGATTGAAAGCAACATAAAAGGACTTAGTAAGTGCTCAACCACAAGAAGTAAGAGGTCAGCATTTTATTTCATGTCATTTTTTTTTTTAATCCTATCATGGTGTAACAGCATAAGCACTATGGATCAAGGTTTAGGTGGAGTCAGAAAATAGGTCTCCTTTGTAGGCTTCTTTCCTTCTCTGAGCCTCAGTATTCTCATTTGTAAAGTTGGTCTGTTGGACTAAGTGAATTATATAATCATATCTAACCATAATATTCTATGAATTTACAGTGTCCTGAGCAGAAGGACTATTTTCTGATGCATTTCATACCATACACATGATAGGAGCAGGCCTGAAACCCCAGCACACTAACCAAACCATCAGATGGGGTAGACCAGTTCTCCTAGTTGGCATGGGGCCATCTTCTAAGTAAGGCTGGCTCCAAGGGAGCTTTTGAAATATTGACAGCCAAGTTGGACTGAGGCCCAGAATTGAAAAGAGATCAAAAGCCTAGCTTTAAATAAAACCAGCTGGAAACACAGCTATTAAAAAAAGGAGGAAAAAAAAAAACACAGATATTGTAGGCAGGGACCTTATTTTAACATGTAAAGCACAAACACTGGAGGCTGAGAATCAGACCCTTTGCTGAGCATTTATAGAAGAGGTTGAGCGAGCATTTTGATTTGTGTAATGAGAACCGGCTGTTTAAACATGTTTAGTCTCATTAACCATAAGTAGGAAGAGATGTCTTTCTCTTGTGCTTGACAGGACTGTGGCAAATGTGTTTTTGTAAAAAAAGAAAAAAAAATCTTGGAGGTGAAATGGATAAAGCTTTTTCCACATTATCTCATTTAATTTTCATAAGATGAAGAAATAAAGCTCAGAGTGGTTGAGTATGCTTCTGAGTGACTGAGGCCTAGAATAGTTATGTTACTTTTCCCAGTAAATGCCCAGGTGGAAGCCCTTAAAACTATAAAACCAGCAGCAAGAATGAGAAGTAGAGTTTGGAGTCATGTTAACAGAGAGCTTGGGACAGGATATGCTCCCATGGCCAATCCTTAGATCTAGACAGGACGTCTCAGCCTCGGCACTAGTGACTCTGGGTCCTCTGACGTTGTAGGGTGTTTAGCAGCATCCATGACTTGGTCAGTAACACTCTTTCCCCTTGTGATGACAACCAAAAATGTCTAAATGTCCTCTGAGTAGGGGCAGAATTGTGTCCTGCTACAAACTACTGAGCTGGAGAATGAAACAGCTCTGCAATGAGAAGTGGTGGGGACTTGATCTCATTAAGAAAGAAGAAGTTTGTTTGCAAGAATAGAGTCCTGATGGACCTCTCCTACAGTCCTGGTGTAAATGTAAATTGGTGCAGCCACTATGGAGAACAGCATGGATTTTCCTTAAGAAACTAGAAATACAGCTACCATATGATCTAGTAACCCCAATCCTGGGCATATATCTAGAGAAAAACATGGATCAAAAAGATACATGCGCCCCATGTTCATTGCAGCATTGTTTACAACAGCCAAGACATGGAAGTAACCTAAATGTCCATTGACAGGTGAATAAATAAAGAAGATATGGTACATATATACAATGGAATATTACTTAGTCATTAAAAAGAGTGAAATAATGCCATTTGCAGCAACGTGGATGGACTTAGAGATTATCATATGCAAAATGGTTGTCTGAAGAGGCCTTACAAATAGGTGAGAAAAGAAGAGAAGTGAAAGGCAAAGGAGAAAAGAAAAGATACAACCATCTGAATGCAGAGTTCTAAAGAACAACAAAGAGAAATAAGAGAGCCTTACTCAATGATCAGTGGAAAGCAATAGAATGGGAAAGACTAGCGATCTCTTCAAGAAAATTAGAGATAACAAGGGAACATTTTATGTAAAAAATGGGACAATAAAAGACAGAAATGGTATGGACCTAAGAGAAGCAGAAGATATTAAGAAGAGCTGGCAAGAATACACAGAAGAACTATACAAAAAAGATCTTCATGACCCAGATAACCATGATGGTGCGATCACTCACCTAGAGCCAGACATTCTGGAATGAGAAGTCAAGTGGGCCTTAGGTAGCATCACTATGAAAAAAAGCTAGTGGAAGTGATGGAATTCCAGTTGAGTGTTTTCAAATCCTAAAAGAAGATGCTGTGAAAGTGCTGCACTCAATATGCCATCAAATTTGGAAAACTCAGCAGTGGCCACAGCACTGGAAAAGTCAGTTTTCATTCCAATCCCAAAGAAAGGCAATGCCAAAGAATGTACAAACTACCACACAATTGCACTATCTCACACGGTAGTAAAGTAATACTCAAAATTCTCCAAACCAGACTTCAACAGTACGTGAACCATGAACTTCCAGATGTTCAAACTGAATTTAGAAAAGGCAGAGGAACCACTGATCAAGTGGCCAACATCCACTGGATCATCGAAAAAGCAAGAGAGTTCCAGAAAAACATCTACTTTCACTTTATTGACTATGCCAAAGCCTTTAACTGTGTAGATCACAACAAACTGTGGAAAATTCTTCAAGAGATGGGAATACCAGACCACCTGACCTGCCTCCTGGGAAATCTGTATGCAAGTCAAGAAGCAACAGTTAGAACTGGGCATGGAACAACAGACTTGTTCCAAATAGGGAAAGGAGTACATTAAGGCTGTATATTGTCACTATGCTTATTTAACTTATATACAGAATACATCATGCAAAATGCCAGGCTGGGTGAAGCACAAGATGGAATCAAAACTGCCGAGAGAAATTCAATAACCTCTGATGTGCAGATGACAGCCCCTTACGGCAGAAAGCCAAGAAGAACTGAAGAGCCTCTTGATGAAAGTAAAAGAGGGGAGTGAAAAAGTGGGCTTAAAACTCAACATTCAGAAAACTAAGATCATGGCATCTGGTCCCATCACCTCACGGCAAATAGATGGGGAAACAATGGAAACAGTGACAGACTTTATTTTCTTGGGCTCAAAAATCACTGCAGATGGTTACTGCAGCAATGAAATTAAAAAATGCTTGCTCCTTGGAAGAAAAGCTATTAAAAATCAGAGATATTATTTTGCCAACAAAGGTCAGTCTAGTCAAAGCTATGGTTTTTCCAGTAGTGCTGTACAGATGTGAAAGTTGGACCATAAAGAAAATTGAGCACCGAAGAATTGATGCTTTTGCACTGTGGTGTTGGAACAGACTCTTGAGAGTCCCTTGGTGTGCAAGGAGATCCAACCAGTCAATTCTAAAGGAAATCAGTCCTAAGTATTCATTGGAATGATTGATGCTGAAGCTGAAACTCCAGTACTTTGGCCACCTGATGTGAAGAACTGACTCCTTGGAAAAGACCCTGATGCTGGGAAAGATTGAAGGCAGGAGGAGAAGTGGGCAACAGAGGATGAGATGGTTGTATGGCATCACCGACTTGATGGACATGAGTTTGAGCAAGCTCTGGGAGTTGGTGTTGGACAGGGAAGCCTGGCGTGTTGCAGTCCGTGGGGTCACAGTCAGACATGACTTAGTGGTTGAACTGAACTGAAATGAATTAAGTCAGAGAAAGACAAATACCATGTGATATCACTTATATGCAGAATCTAAAAACATGACACAAAAGAACTTATTTGCAAAACAGAAAGAGACTCACAGACTTAAAGAATGAAACTTTTCTTTATCATTAAGTTTGCAATAGCAGTATGTAGTTTTCATAGTTGCTGAGAGGTTTAAAAAGCAGAAGACGTTGTCTGTAAATACATTGAAAAGCATTTAATAGCCTTTCAATGAACTTTGGAGATGTGAGAGTGTTTGAGTATGTTTGCTGTTCATTTTATTTTAGAACATGTTATTCAACAGTAGAAATAATATCTTAAGTCTTTATATTCATTCTTCTCCCCCAGTGCCTTGTACATTTGTGTATGTGAGAAATGCTGAAATTTTTAAAAATATTTTTTTTCTTCTAGCTTTAAAACATTTAGTTTTCTGATTGATACACAATATATTTTTTAAGTCTTCCATTTAACACAGAAAAATGCTCATATTTTACCAATAAAAAAGCCAGATTTTCACAAGCTTTGAATTTGGGAGGTTTTACTTCATTTTTCACTCATTAAGGCAGATCTTGCTTTATGAAGATATAAGAGTAGCTGTGACAATAAGTAACTGGTGCATGCAGTAGGTTTCTGAGATGGACCAAACCTGACTTTCTACTAAAGTCACAAAAGGAGATACAGAGGCCTTGATGGAGAGCTGATTTTCAGAATCACCTTGGGGTAGCATGAGGCATGGGCTTACCAGAAGGAGCTGTTGTTGTTGGTGGTCAGTTGCTAAGTTGTGTCTGGCTCTGCAACCCCATGAAATGCAGCCCATCAAGCTCTTCTATCCTCCACTATCTCCTGGAGTTCTTGAGTTTGCTCAGATTCATGTCCATTGAATCAGTGATGCTATTTAAATATCTCATCCTCTATCGTCCCTTTCTTATTTTTCCTTCAATCTTTCCCAGCATCAGGGTCTTTTTCAAAGAGTCGACTCTTTGCATCAAGTGGCCAAAGTATTAGAGCTTCAGTTTTAGCATCCATCCTTCCAGTGAGCATTCAGGCTTGATTTCCTTTAGAATTGACTGATTTGATCTCCTTGCTGTCCAAGGGACTCTCAAGGGTCTTGTCCAGCACCACAATTCAAAAGCATCAATTCTTCTGTCCTTAGCCTTCTCGATGCGCCAACTCTGACATCCATACATGAACTACTGGAAAAACCATAGCTTTGACTACATGGACCTTTGCTGGCAAAGTGATGTCTCTGTCAGGGTACCAAGGAAAAATATAGCATATTGAAATTAGGATAATTCAAACATTGTTACTTATAAGGAGATTAATTTAAGGTGGGTGTGTGGTGTAAGGAACTACAAGATTGTGCGAAGATCCTGTTCACAGCAGTGACCTTGAAGGGGTGAGGAGAAGGGGATTTACTAAAATCTGGAAGGCCAGAGAGAGTTCATGTATAGAGCCAACTGCCTTGGGAGGGGCAGTGAACTGGAAGGGGACAGGGCCATGCTGAAGTAATCCAATGGAAGAAATACCCTGACCTCTCTCTTTCCTTTAGTCTCCTGCTGAGGTTTCCTATTGGCTCAATTCAATCAGAAGTCAAAGGGCACAAGAGACAGTCAAAGTTGCTCAAGAGGTCAGCCTCCCAGACGAAGAGCTAAGTGGGTCTTGATGGACAAATGGAAGATACCTGCAGTTACCAGGTCGGAGAACACACCTGGTGGAGGAGGTATTTGAATAAGTAAGAAGTGAGATTGGTGTGTGTGTGTGTGTGTGTGTGTGTGTGTGTGTGTCTTAAGTCTTGTCTGACTCTTTGCGACCCCATGGGCTGTAGCCCACCAGGCTCCTCTGTCTATGGAATTTTCCAGTCAAGAACACTGGAGTGGGTTTCCATTTCCTCCTCCAGGGGGACTGGGGTGGTTTGGGGCTAATATTGACAGTTTGTCAAGCAAGAGTTCAGTACTTGCTTTGCCAAGAATGCTGTCAAGGTGAACAGCAACCTGGTCTATTTCATTTTAACTGAAGTTTGTTCTTAAATTTATAAAAATAAATGCACACATAATGTTGGGACTCCAAGTATTGGTTGGTTGGGGTTTCATTTGCAGACAGATTTTTGAAAATCCTCAAATAACTCTTAGCTGTGTGTTTGTATGTTTGTATTAAACATTTGCAGAAAAACCTCACTCATTTGAAAGTAATTATAAGCAAACCTCTAATGAACACCTACTATATAGCAGCCTCTGTGACTGGCATGAGAGGTGTACAAATGCATATATTGTGGTTATTGTGAAAACAGTCACAGCCCAGTGCAAGACACTTAAGCCAACAATGTCCCTGAGTTTAATGCTACTTTAGTAGAGGTTTGTACAAGAGAAAAGACTCAATTATATATGAAACTGCAGAGGTCAAATATGCTGTTTTCATCTCCAAGAATACCATTAACATGGTATTTGAATGGGTTGTTTGTCCATTCAGGAATGAATGATCTTGCTCCACTAGAGCTTTATCCTTTGGCTTTGGAGAATTGAATAGGTTTAATAACATACAAAGAGGCTAAGAGATATTCCACTTGACCCCAAGAAATGATTTTTCTTTTCATCTTAAATCAAAAGTGTAGACAATCTTGAAAGGCTTGAAAAGGATTATTTCTTTTTATTTATTTACATGGTCATCATCATTATTGCCACATTTAATATTTATTGAATATGGAGCAATCTTGTGCTAAGAATAGAGAAGAATAAAAGAGAAAGCTAATGGGCTGACATACAAAATGAGTCTCCAGAATAGAAACTGTGAGATTCATTTGTGATGAGTAGACTTATGCTCCAGGGTGAGAATTGGATGGATTCAGGACAAGGGTAGACCATACAAATGGGTGTAGATCCTATTGTGGATGATGTTACTCTAGTTGGATACCTTTGGGGGCTACTTGAATTTCTTCATAAAGGACCAGTTTGTTTTCAGTCAATCTCTGTCTAACAAAATGGTTATTATATACTTGCACTTCGTTCAGGAACTCAGGCTAGTTTTATACAAGATAAAGCAAATATCTATTTCTCAGAGGGAAAGATAATGATATCATGAGCAGACACAGAAGGTAGAGGATAAAACAGAGGCTATGAGTGTGATTTAGTTACTTAGGTTTTAAGTTTCTAAGAAAATAAACAAGAAAAGAGGAGAGAAGCAAAAAACAAAGGAAGGTCAGTTCTCACTCACCATGTTGGTAAATGAGAGCTGGTCTGAATTCACTGAAGATGCTTTATTTCAGTGTGTGCCTGAGTACTAAGTTACTTTAGTTCTGTCTGACTCTGTGACCCTATGGACTGTAGCCCAGCAGGCTCCTCTGTCCATGGGATTCTCCAGGCAAGAATACTGGAGTGGGTTGCCATGCCCTCATCCGAAGGGATCAAACCCGTGTCTCTTACACCTCCTGAACTGGCAGGCAGGTTCTTTACCACTAGCACCACTTGGAGGTTGAGGCAAAACAGAATGAAATTCAGGGGGAGAAAAACAACTGAGAAATTTCAGGAGATTTAAGTTAAAAACAAACAAACCCTCAGACTCAGTTGCCTTCAGAATGTGCAAAATTACCGCCAGTACTCTTCAAACACTTTGGGGATCGCACTACCTGTAGTAAGTCCCCTGTTGGTTGCCCCATCAGTGTCAGTTTCTGCATTGTCTCTATTGAAAATGCCTTGATTTCTATGTGGGGCCACAGGTGGGTTTAGAGAAGCTGACCCCCACCTGTCTCCAAGAGTCAGTCATTGTATTTGGCTGACATTTGATTCAGGAATGGAGATGTGACCTAAACTAGTGCAACTAGGGTTAGAGGTGGAACTCTTTTGAGTGACTTTCCAGGTGGGGCCAGGGGTAAAGAATCTGCCTGCCAAAGCAGGCGATACAAGAAATGTGGGTTTGATCCTTGGGTAGGGAAGATCCCCTGGAGTAGGAAATGGCAGCTCACTCCAGTATTCTTGTCTGGAGAATCCCATGGACAGAGGAGCTTGGTGGGCTACAGTCCATGGGGTTGCAAAGAGTTGGACATATCTGAGCTTGTGTGCACATGATGTGGAATTCTTGCATCAGCTTCTGGGACACAGGGCCCTCTCTGCCTCTGAAGGTTGTGAGTTGTAGGGATGAGGCTAGAACTGCCATAGCCAGTACTGGTAGGAAGCCAGCCTGAGGATGTTACCACAGCAGAAGGCAGAGCTCAGCGTTTCTAAGAGAAATGAAACGGAAATCTCGATAGCATGGTAAACTCCTAAATCAAGCTATATTTGAAACCCTCTTAATCTTATGGTTCTATGTAGTGTAAGTTAAAAATATTTTTGTTTTTTAGTCAATTAAGATGTGGCCTTTATAATAGTGATTCTAACTGATACATGTTTGGAAACAACTCTTTTTTGCCTGTTGTTACTGTTTAGCCACTAAGTCCTATCCAACTCTTCGGGGACCTCTGGACTGTAGCCCACCAGTCTCCTTTGTCCACAGGATTCTCCAGGCAAGAATACTGGAATGGGTATTCCCTTCTCCAGGGGAAACTTCCTGACCCAGGGATCAAACCTGCATCTCCTTCAAGGCAGGATTCTTTATTAATACCACTGAGCCACCACTTTTGTGCTTGGCCCCGTGCTAATTCTGGAAGTTACAGGGAATTACAAATTCTCTGAGTCCATTCTCCCCTCCTTCCTCAAAAAGTTGAAAAATCCCTAAAACCCCTTTATGACTTAGTTCCACTTCCTGCTCTTACGTGAATGAGTCCAATCTTGCCCTGATCTTAATAAAATGAATTATATCCTCTTTGCATTCTCATCATTATAATTACAGTTTACAAGAAGCACTCACCACATTGTCTTCTCGTTGGTTATTTACATGATTACCTTCTCACTAAGGTCTCTGAATCCTGAGGGCCTAGAACAGAACCTTGCCCGTAGTATGTGCCCAATTTTGTCAACATTGTACGAGGCACTTGCAATTCAGACATGAATGTCCTGGTCTTGGCTTTTAAAGAGACTATACTCTAAGGATATGAATTTTGGGGGATTGTACTTTTCTAGTTGTTTATATATTACTTGTTTCTGCATACAATAGTCATTCAAACACAACTGCAATATTTAACTTTATTTACAAATTATATAGAATACAACAATAGCACCTACTGTGCTATTATATTATACCCATTATAAATTTAAAGTAAACACTGTGTGCATTAGTTGCTCTGTTGTGTCCAACTCTTTGCAACCCCATGGACAGTGGACCAGGCTCCACTGTCCATGGGATTCTCCAGGCAAGAATACTGGACTGGGTTGCCATTCCCTTCTCCAGGGAAAGTAAACATTAGATGTGCTAAATGAAGCATAAAGCAAAGGCTTACTGATTTAGTGATGCATTCTAATGAAATGCATTACATATGCCCTAGATCCCCATTCCATGATGAAGGCCACTGGGTCTTTGACTCAGAGATCAGTGGGAGACAGACAGGTTGGGTGTTCCAACCTGTGAGGCTTGCCCACTCTGGAAGGGAGCACATGGAAGACGTACCCCTAATGCTTTGAGCCTGAGGCTTCTGGGATGGCGGGCAGAGCTATTCAGACGGCTGCGCTTCTCCACCTTCGTGCTCTCAGTCTTCAAAGAAGGGAAAGGCTCGAGTCTCCCCTCCAAACCAGAAAAAATATCAAATTTCCCCTCCTCCCAGAACAGTCCACAGAAAGCAGGCTTCCTGTGGGGACTAAAGGCAAATGTCCTCCGGTGAGGATTAATCCTGTTGTTTCCGCAGCATTCTGCTTGCATGGCTCCTGGCAATAGAGAGTGCAGAATGTGTCTGGAATTCTACACCATCAAAACAACAGTCTTTTCTAACATGACCGTTAGCTCTGTGTCCGTCACCCATAGTCAACACAAAGGGTTTGACTTTAACCTTGACGCCAAGAGATCTTTATTAGCTCCCTGACTCCCAATGTCTCCAACCAGGCAGAACTAAGGGGGTTCAGTCTTTCATTTGCCATATGCCCGCTGGATATTTTTAAAAAGGACAGAACAAATGAACTAGAATGCATTGTCTTATGGATTTTTCTCCCCTCACGGAAGTCCCATGAGGGGTTGTATTATCCCATTTTACAAATAAGACAACCAAGGCCATGAAAATTTAATAAATTCCTCCAAAGTCAATTGATGTGCTGGAGAATCCAGATTCAAACCAGGGCTCTCTGGTTTTGGTCTTTTCTTTACACTACACTGCTCTGCTTCAATAATGATGGTGGAATTATTTGTTATAAAAGGATTCGATTCTATTTTATTTGTAAGTGGATAGCAGGTGCATGGAAATCACGCATGTTCAGAGTCTGAAAGGGCTGTAGGAAGAGCCTATTCTTCCTGTAGCCTCATAGTTTTCTTTTTGTTTGTTATGTGAATGTTCAGTTCCCCGGCAAGGTGAAATAGCTGACTCATCTGGTGGTGGCATTGGGAGTATGATCAGAGTCCTTTCTTCATGCCCACTTTTCCTTTTTCTCTCCCTCTATTCTTTATCTGGTTCTTTATGAATAAAGAAGGGCAGGGCTTTACAAATGTAATGCATGTTAACGTGTTATAGGATCTCAGAATTTAGCACGTTCTTGAATGTTCATTGGGGCTTCCCTGGTGAGTCAGGCAGTAAAGAATTTGCCTGCAATACAGGAGACCTGAGTTTGATCCCCAGTTCTGGAAAATCCCCTGGAGAAGGACACGGCTACCCACTTCAGTATTCTGGCCTGGATAATTCCTTGGACAGAGGAGCCTGGTGAACTATAGTATATGGGGTTGCAAAGAGTCAAACACAACTGAGTGACTAACATTTCGTGTATTATTATTTCCTTTAAATCTTATCACCACCTTCTGAGGTAACTATTATTCTTCTCCACCCATTGACATGTAAGAAAACATACTTGGAGACCACAGATATGTTCACTTATATGACTGGGGAGCCAGGACTTAAAAGCCTCAGGATTCCGCTGTCCCCAGCCAAGTATTCAGTTGGTCAGAAGGTTCATTTGGGTTTTTCTGTAAGATCTTGCTGAAAATCCCAAACAAATTTTCTAGGCAACCCAACACACCTAACACTAGTTGTCAGCTTTATATTTTATTATGGAGACGTTTATTATTCAAGGCATTACTTCACCATTTCATCAGCTATTAACATTAGCTCATGCATAAGAAAGACAGTGACACAGAGGGTCAAACTGACTTGACCCAGATCATATTGAGTGACTGTTGAGCCTGACTTTTTATTTAATTAGGAGACTAAAAGGGATCCTAGTTATTTCTAATAAGACACTTTATTTAATTTTCATATTGAAACAGCCATTTATCTCTAACTGATAGAAAGTAAAAACACAATAAAAATTTGAAAAGTGTAAAAGATATAGATGAAGACACAGGAGCATCAGAAGCCTGACTTGTGGGGATGAGCTGAGGTTTCCTTCTTATGATACTGATGTTAATAGACACATTTGTGATCTATAAGCATGGTATATATAGTGTATCCACACATGCTCACAAAGTCTTGTGAAGTCTTAGGCTGATATTATGGTTATCAGTGCTCTAATTTTAGAGGGAAGACAGCCAAGCTGGGCTGGGGCTCCACAGGGTCTGTTTGAGTTCAGTCTGGATCAGCTAAGTACGGCCCTTTACTGCAATGCTTCTGGCATACTCTCCCTCTTTGGTGATGGGGTGCCTACTTTGTGAAGTAAGAGCTTGTACATATCCTCATATTATTTTATTATTTTTTTTAATATTAATTTATTTGATTGTGTTGGGTCTTAGTTGCAGCATGTGAGATCTTACATTTTCGCTGTGGCATGCAGGCTATTTAGTTGTGGCATGTGGGATCTAGTTCCCTGACCAGGGATCCAACCTGGGCCCTTTGCGTGGGGAATGCAGAGACTTCACCACTGGACCACCAGGAAAGTCCCACCCTCGTCTTCTTTAAAAGATTTCTTTGACATTTCAAGACCCAAAGAACGATAGATGTGAATGCTTTGGGGGATAATATTCTTGCCAAAGAACTGGCAAAATAATGTCTCTTCTGTTATCATGTTTCCAATCAAAATGGAAGCTGAAATAGTTTTTATAGGAGTGCTAAGACCAGGTACAGCCCTAGATGTTTAATGCAAAGCCCTACATTTTCTCTGCAACTGTGATACAAACAGATTCAGAGAGCATTTGTGTTTGCATGAGAAAAACTAGAAAGAAGCAGAGAATAGTCTGCTGTTTAAGCAGAACCTCTCTGAACCCAAGAACTGTACATAATGCAGAGTCAGTGTCATTTCAGTCGGTTTCAGCAAACATTGAACCCCCATTTTATGTGAGAGCAGTGCTGTGAGGAGACACAGATGAAGAAGGACCAGGCTGATTGTGTTCAATAGGATTAAACATTTCAAAGGCAAGTATGACTGGCACTGTCAGAGCCACTTTGATAAAGTTTCTGGGTAAGAATGGATGGGGAAATACCACATAATTTGGGTGGAGGACATAGTGTGGAGTGAATTAGAAGAGGCTTTGTAGACCAGGAAGTCATTGAATTGAATCCAGAAAAGGAAATAGGACAGAGATGAAAAATTTCCCTTAGCAAACACAGATGCAGGAAAGGATGGGGGCATACTTAGGTTCCGACAAGTTCTAATACAAGAAGTAATAGCCACAGTAGTATGCAATAAGGCTGGACTGGTTTGGTTACAATCAGAGGGTATCTTTAGTCTTCATCACCTCTCCTCATCTGTCTCACTGTCTGAACTGTTGGTATATACAGGAGACCCAATGCCTCTCACTTATCTTCCCTGTGTGAGCTTTGAACAGCTTGAGAAATTAGAGAGTAAACACATGGAGACCCATATAGGGTCTTCATGCCACAGAGAAGCTTGTTGTAGGACTTAGCTCAAAGTGAAAGCCAAACGCACCAGATAAGTGAATTTCTGATTTAAACAGATTCCCCAGTTGTCACCGGTATGCTGGTCCAGCATGGGTATCCATAGGAGGGGTGAGCAAGGTGCTGCCCAGGTAAGACAGTTCCCAGACCACAGAAGGTTTGTTCTCTTCAGAGCTTGCCCCGAACTGGAGGAGATAAGCCAAACATAGCCAGTTTATTCTTACAAATGTATCACTGAGAGAAGTGACTATACCTGCAATAAGGAAGGTTATCCCACACCTCTCGTTGGCCACTTCCAGCTTCTCCTCTGGTGCTCTTGTCTCCAAATAATCCATCCCACAAAGACACCAGGCGAGCTTCCAACCTTGCAGTCATATCTGGTGCCCTAGAAAAGGCTTCTTGCCTCATGGATGGGACTCCATCTCCTTCCCAGGCTGGGAGGCATAATTCTGGCCACAACTCTCCCAACTGTGGTCTTCCCCAGGCAAAGGCCATGTGTTCCCCAAATTCCACATCACACAGGAACATCAGTGCTCCTTTAAAGCCACCTTCACTTAGTTTGAATTAATAAGCAAACACTTCCCTCTTCCTTGCTGTTTTTACGAGATGGCACATGGCCCCCACAGACATGCTCTTAAAAGGGGAAACCTCCCTCACCTGTTTTCTCACTCGAACCCTTTATTCCTTGGAGGTGGATGATGGACAGTATTGTCTCAAATATAGCACAGCCCTTACTTAGGATCCAGGTGATTGGTGTCCATTATTGTAGTTTTTGGGCAGCAAGAGAGGCCCTACTTATAGGCCTTTCATGCTAGCATTTATTAAGGGCTTATGACATGCCAACTGCTGTGTTAATCTCAGGTTATTCATTTAATCCCCAGAAAAGCCTATCGGGTAGGCATTGTTTTACTGACGAGGAAATGTTGGCACAATAATTCAAGCTAACATAGTAGTTATGAGCACTGGAGCTGGGCATTATTCCAGGCCATCTGATGATTCCCAAATAAACACTGTTTTGAATTCCTATTTTTCCTACAATAGCAGCAGGGTTGGGAATTATGCCAAGGTCAACTTCTTGGAAGGAATTCATGCTTATATTCCACTAGTGCTGAGCACAGAGGTTGATTGAGACAGAATGTAGAGGACTTGTGGGGAAGAAAGTGAAGAGGAAATGGGTGGGTGGCCTTAGGAACCACAAGGCCCAGCTTGATCCTGAACTTTGTCTTTACTAGGACAGTGACTATGACAAATTATTCATCAACTTGAGTCTTGCTTTCAATTCCATAAAGCAAGGATAATAGTATAAGTTACAGGAATGATCTGAGAAGTCAAATTTGGGAAATAGTAGATGATCCAGAGCTGTGATGATGATGATGGTAATAATTATAGTTGCTGACATAATTAACATTTACTAAGCCAGGTTTATTTATTAAGCCTGGCATTTATTACATGCCAGGTGCTCATATACACTTTGCATGTATTTACTTGGTTAATCTCCACAGCATAAGAGATGGCACAATTCCTAGCTCCATTTATAGAATAAACCCAGCTATGGGTGAATAATCTGCCTCATGTTAACACAGTCAGTGAGTGGCAAGCTTGCGGATGGGCACAAGCAACTGTGAATGAAGCCTGCTATAGCAATATCTAGAACCGTCTAGGGAAGATCCGTGAGTATTCTTAGCCATAATAAACAGCAACATAATCATTATAATTATTTTTACACATTTTTTTCAGGCAGTAGGAAGTCACTTGAAGTATAGCAGTTTCAAAGTATACCAATATTATCAGAGTATATTTGAGGTATGAGTAGTGAAGAATGAATTATTAATTGTCTATCATCTGCATATTTTTGTACAAACTACTTGAAAACTATTTGGTGGATACAAAGAAGTTATTTAGCATTTTACTTTGGGTATAAAGGGGGAAAAACCGACATATTCCATAATTTCGTGGAGATTCAAAGTTTGTTCTTGATCAATACATTTGGGATCTGTTTATCTGAAGAATGCTTTAGTTTAAGGATCACATAGCATAAATGCTTCCAGTAGCAGAAATAGACTTCCCTTTGTTTCCCTGTTCACCAACAGAATCAAATCTGTTTGCAGTGATTTAATCAGAAACAGTGAGTTGTTTACAGGAAAACTCCTACAGAAATCAAAAACTTCTAGTACACGTTTGCTCCTGACTTTTCTGCTGCCCTCTGACCAAACTGGTTAGCCATTTGTAAGTCTCTGTGTCTCTGTGTGTGCATATGTGTGTGTGAGAGAGAGAGAGATTATATACACACACACACACACACACTGAATAATTATAGCATCAGAGCATATTATTTTTTAAAGTCTGATGATCACTGGCATTTTAGCTGATTCATGTATGTTCTGGTGTTTGGAAAATGCATTTTCCTTTAAATGTAGAGGTCTGAATTTTTTTCTAGAAGAGAATTTATTTAAGAGCTGGACATCCTTCTTTCCTCTTTTCCTCCTCTCCATTTTGTCCTTCCTTCCTTCCTAGTCTGTTTCAGTTAGGTTTCTTTGGTCTCAAGCAACACTGTTGCAGTTGTTCAGTTGCTCAGTGGTGTCCGACTCTTTTGAAACTTTATGACTCCATGGACTGCAGCACACCAGGCTTCCCTGTCCTTCACCGTCTCCTGGAACTTGTTCAAACTCATGTCCATTGAGTTGGTGATGCCATCCCACCATCTCATCATCTGTTGTCCCCTTCTCCTGCTCTCAATCTTTCCCAGCATCAGGGCCTTTTCTAATAAGTCGGCTCTTTGCATCAAGTGGCCAAAGTATTGGACCTTCAGCTTCAGCATCAGTCTGCCCAATGAATATTCAGGGTTGATTTCCTTTAAGATGGAATGACTTGATCTCTTTGTTGTCCTAGTGACTCTCAGTGTACAGCAATTCAGATTATTTTAAGTACAAAAAGAAAGAAACTTTCTGTTGGATGGATTTAGGGAAGCTGTCTGAATGGAAAAAGAAAAGAAAATCTGAACCCCAAGATTTTTCATCTTTTACTGACAATTTACTTCTTTTTCCAGTCTCTGACTAACACCCAATCTCAAAGTTATTTTTAAGCACCAATATTAAATCATTATGTTTTAAACCTTAAAGACGTATACAATGCTATATATCAATGAAATCTCAATAAAATTGGGAAAAAACTCTTTGTTGTATAAGTAACCAATTCAAATCTCAGTACCTTAAAACGATAGGTGTTTGCTATCCGCCATTGGCATTTTGGCTGGAGAGGTCAGCTCGTCTGAGTCAGGCTCAACTGTGAAGGGCAAACAGAGGTGCCATCCATGTCTGTGCATTTGAGGTCAGCTGTAGGTCGGCTAAGTGCTGGTGTCACAGGTCTTGGCTAGCTCTTCACTTACTCCTGGGATTTAATAGGGAGAAATGGGCAGGCTCTGCCCCACATGGTCTCTCATCCCCAGGGGACAACTGGGGCTTGCTCAAATGAAGGTGGAAGGGGTCCAAGAGAATGAAAAGATGTCTAGGCTCAGACCTGGTCTGATACCACCCCCAACACATCTACTGACCAAAGTAAGTACCATGGCCAGCCTGGATTCAAGGCAGGGTGTGGAGCAATTAGATATCACTTAATGCACAGTCACATTACAGAGGGACATGTTTGTGGCCATTTTGGGAAACAATCTTCACAGAAACTACAGCCCCTAAAGAATCTAGGTAACAAAAGAATACATGAACACATGATTTATGGAATCACACTGGGATGAATCAACTCCATTCAATGCCCTCCTCCCCTTTTTTTTTCTTATTCCACTCAAGACAACACTCTCCATCCCTGGAATGGCATCTTGATTGGTGACCTTATCAAAATTTTTGAATATTGGGAAACAAGACCCCTAAAGAAAAAGTCAAAGTCCTGTTGCAATAACAGTGGGAAAGAGGTGCTGAGCAGAGACAAAGTAATGTTTTTGGATGCAGCCCTCAAGGACCTGAGTCTTTTAGGAAGGCAGTTCTTGTTTAAGTCTTCCTACACACTTTCAATGGGGCCTATTGGAGGACTCTATTTTAATTTTTAATTGGTGGATAATTGCTTTATAATGTTATGTTGACTTCTACCATACATTCATGGGAATCAGCCCTAAGCATGTGTGTGTGTGTGTGTGTACTAAGTAACTTCAAGTGAGTCTGACTCTTTGAAACATTATGGACTGTAGCCTGCCAGGCTCCTCTGTCCATGGGGATTCTTCAGGAAAGAATTCTGGAGTGGGTTGCCATGCCCTCCTCCAGGGGATCTTCCTGACCTAGGGGTCAAATCCACGTCTCTTATGTCTCCTGCATCCCTGCATTGGCAGGCAGGTTCTTTACCACAAGTGCCACCTGGGAAGCCCTCTATGTGTAATATGTGTGTGTGTGTGTGTGTGTGTGTGCGCGTGTGTATGTATAACTACGTCCCCTTCCTCTTAAGCCTCCCTCCCACCTCCCGCATCCCACCCTTCTAGGTTGTCACAGAGCACCAGATTAGGCTCTCTGTTTTACATAATAGCTTCCCATTTGTTGTTGATGCCTGGGTGAAGACTTGATGGGTGTTTGCTAAGAGGATAAGAAGCAAGCTCAGCAGTGGTTCATGAGGAACACTTCCTCTTCACTTCTAACATTCCCATCCCCTTAAAGAAGCTCAGTTAGTGTAATCTCGGCCTTTCTCTGCTCCTTTAGCTTATGAGTGAATTGATTTACCTGGATGAGATATGTAGAAAGAATAATGGGGCTTGCTCAGCTCAGCTGAGCACGTCGTAAGAGTTATGGGCAGGGAGGGCTGTCCAGGCCCAGCACTACTGGATTTCAGTGGGTAGGATTTCTCAGATGCAGAGTTTGCTATTATCATTATTAAATCCACTTAATCTACCTAACGATGTGCATTCCATCTTGGTCTCCATCTGTAATAAGTATCATACTTGGATTCCATATTTCTTTTTTGCTTTATTCCCTACTCGTTCAAAACCCCGGTGGTGAAAGGGATTATTTTTGGGGGGGCAGAATAAAACAATTTGGAGCTTTCTGGAAATTATGGTTCAGATACCTGGACTAAAGACGTGGGATGGAATATAAAGCTAGAAGGGCATGGGAGGATCAGACAATGAGACGTGTGCTGTACTGAAGAGGGCAGGCTTTATACTAAAGGCCTAAGTGAGACCTGGTACATATACACAATGGAATATCACTCAGCCATTGAAAAGAATGCATTTAAATCAGTTCTAATGAGGTGGATGAAACTTGGTCCTTTTATACAGAGTGAAGTAAGCCAGAAAGAAAAACACCAATACAGTATACTAATGCATATATATGGAATTTAAAAAGATGGTAATGATAACCCTGTATGCGAGACAGCAAAAGAGACACAGACGTATTGAACAGTCTTTTGGACTCTGTGGGAGAGGGTGAGGGAGGGATGATATGGGAGAATGGCATTGAAACATGTAAATTATCATATGTGAAATGAATCTCCAGTCCAGGTTCGATGCGTGCTATAGGATGCTCAGGGCTGGTGCACTGGGATGACCCAGAGGGATGGGATGGGGAGGGAGGTGGGAGGGGGGACGCAGGATGGGGGACACATGTATACCCATGGCAGATTCAAGTCAATGTATGGCAAAACCAATACAATATTATAAAGAAAATAAATAAATTAAAAAAAATTAAAAAGTTGTAGGCAACAACAAAATAAATAAATAAATAAAAGGGGTGGGGGGAGAAAACCTTACTGTTTTTGAAAATCTACTCAAGCACTATTGCTGAGAATGTTCAATCAGAGCCTCAAACATAAGGCAATGGAGCCAAGTCATGAGCATCACCTTACAGAGTCAAATGCATGTGTTCCACAGAGCACTAAGAAGCAAAGGAACAAACCAATCAAGAAAGAGAAAAGAGTCAAAGCAAACCAGAGAGATAAAGAGAGAGTTTTCAAATAGTATACCTGATTTCACTGTCCTTTGTTAACAATTACTATATTGGGCTTAGTCTGGCTGTTAAGTAACACAGAACCAAAATAATGATGTGCTCCCAATACCAAATTCAATCTGCGATTATTGACTTCTGGATCTAAAGGGACTCAAAGATGACCTATTTTTCACAACAGGTTCAGTGGTTTGCCCCAAAGTCCCATAGTTCACTTTTGAGTCTTCTTCAGCTCCATAAATTACTAAATTACATAAATCCTGCATTCAATATTGCATATCTATGTCCTATAAGCTGGACGTTTACGTATTATGCTTCACTCCAATTACTTTTCTCTCCTCCACTTAAGTCAGTTACCTTATTACTTGTTTTTCCTGCCTTCTGAGAGTTGCCATTGCACTTCCATGGCAGTAAAGCACAACATCATTCATGCCGGTCTCTGCTCAAAAGTTGTCATTCAACAGGGCTGCCAAGGCATTGAAATGTAAGAGTTCAGAAATGTCTTTTGTAGCAGTAGTCCATGCTTCCTTTCGCTGAACATGTCCTAGATGCTCAAGCTTGGAAGAGGTGTTTGAAGGATGCCAGAAGGGGAGCTTGCTGTTGTTGTCCCATTACCAAGTCATGTCTGACTCTTCACGACCCCATGGACTGCAGCACACCAGGCTCCCCTGTCCGTCACTATCTCCCGGCGTTTGCTCAGATTCCTGGGCATGGAATTGGAGCTTAGGCTCGAGTAAACACCTGACTTGCTCTAAACCACTCCCAATTCTTGCCTCTGTTTAGGCTTTTTCTCCCACTGAACTTTCCATCTGTCTGCTAAATCCTGTAGTTTCATTAAGCCACTGATCATTCCTTGTAGTTAAACTTCCCATTATTTTCCATTCAGAACAAGGGTTGGCCTCCCATGTCGATAGAGTTATTACAGCACAGCTTCACCCCTTCATGGACACATGGTCTAGGGCTGCTTTTAGGCTGCAATAGCAGACTTGAGCAGTCATGAGACAGACCCTACAGCCCACAGAGCTGAAAATATTTACTCTCCAGTCATTTACAGGAAAAGTGTGTCGACCCCTAATTGAGAAGGTTAACCACACAGCACTTTGCTTTTACCACTCTTAATAATAAATAACAGTTATTAGCAATAGTTGCCACTGATAGAGTGATTGATTAAGAACTTGGATAACAGTTGGGTCCTTTTTTAACATTGTAGCATTCAACATTCAAGACATATCTGAGTATAATTTTTCACATGATATAGAGAAGCAAAAAAAAGGCTGGAGAGGCTAAAGAGTCTGCTCAATACAGCACATGCTAAGTAGCAGAAGGGAGGTTTGAGCAGTTTTTTCTGCTGTTGAAATCTGTGTTTTTGATCTACTCTGCAGCTGACTGTGTGTCTCTTCTTTCCTGGGCTGAGTTTTCATTTCTTTTTTGTACAGTGCTTAACAGAATGTTTTGCATGGTTATGCCATCAGCCTATTCAATTACTAAATTGATGTAAGGATGAAATCACACAAGAAGAGGAAAGACAAGAACTAGGGGGCATTTAGCCATCACTGTTTCTTGATACTGTGAGTGTGGCCAGAGGTATAGATTGTTTTGAGTGTTGTCTGATTGAATCTAAGACCCTTGAAGGCACAGATTCACATGTCCATGGAAACAACCAAGAAATAGCTCATTTTTAGGTTTGGGGACAAAGTCCGTCTAGTCAAAGCTATGGTCTTTCCAGTAGTCAAGTATGGATGTGAGATTTGGACCATAAAGAAAACTGAGCATCGAAGAATCAATGCTTTTGAACTGTGGTGTTGGAGAAGACTCTTGAGAGTCCCTTGGACTGCAAGGAGATCCAACCAGTCCATCCTAAAGGAGATCAGTCCTGAATATTCGTTGGAAGGACTGATGCTGAAGCTGAAACTCCAATCCTTTGGCCACCTGATGCAAAGAAGTGACTCATTGGAAAAGACCCTGATGCTGGGCAAGATTGAAGGCAGGAGGAGAAGAGGATGACAGACGATGAGATGGTTGGATGGCATCACAGACTTGATGGATGTGAGCTTGAGCAAGCTCCGGGAGTTGGTGATGGACAGGGAAGCTTGGCATGCTGCAACCTATGGGGTTGCAAAGAGTTGGACACAACTGAACAACTGAACTGAGGCTTGGGGAATGCTTGTGAACTAGAAACCAGGAGACTAAGTCTGTACTCATGTTTCAGCTGCAAATTAAGAGTGACCTTGAGCAAGTTATTCATCTTTCTAAGCCTATTTACTAATCATATTTCAAGAGAATTTGATTAGTTGATTTTCAAGGTTGTGTTACCAAGCTTATTCAAATCTAGGAGTTTGAGTATAAATGTAAAACTCATTTTGGTATATTTACCATAGAACCATCAGGTCTAAGACAGAATGAGGAAAAGAAAGAGAACTAACTTTTACATTAAAATGTCAACTGTGTGCAGGCACAGGTCTGGGTATATTTCATGCATCTTGTCATTTTAACCTCAGACCAGTCCTGAGATTGCAATAATTACTAAAATGATTTAAATGGAAGTTCAGAGGGATTAGCCAAGTTTTCTAAGCTTAAGCATAAAATAAGAATTCCAGCAGGAATTTGAACCCAGGTCAAATTCATGACAAATAATATGCTGTGCTCAGTACATCAAGGTTTGTCCAATGAGGTCATTCCACACTGGACACTAACTGAAGGTTGTAATTCATCCCTTTGCTTTTTCAGTTCAAGGCAATTGATCTGAAAGCACTGGGAGAAGTTCAAAGGACAATACAAGCACAAAGCATTTTTAGAGTGGGACTTCAATTTTCAGGTCTTCAGAATCACAGGCTGCCTGCTACTAAAGTCCGTTGTGTTGTATGGTAAATCTTATCAAAGCTCTTAAACATAACACATTTTTAAAAATCATCTTCCGGTGTCTGAAAGTGGGCCTTGGTGGTTCTGATTAGAATAGGCCATTAAAACCTCTGCTCATTTCCTTTAAATAAACCTCAAACTTTTCCAAACCAGTTTTTGTATTTATCAGAGTTGATTATATCAATTCCAAATTGAGGCAAAAGATATATTCTTAGCATTTATTTTCTGAAAATAAGAAACTATTTTTATATCAAGTTCTCTGCTGATATAAAGAGTTACATGCTCCCTTCAACTTTGGTGTAAATGCACAGATTGCAACAAAAAATAATAGTACCTAATTGGGAAATAGCTCATAATTTCCAGTCATATATATCATTATAATGAATCTATGACTTCCTAGTATATAATGAATCTATAGATTTCCTAGTCTATGAAGTACATTTACTGATCCATTTTTTATAGACAGGGAATAGAGGCTCAAAAATACTTAATATGGTCCAAATATTTTATACACACACACACACACACACACACATATATATTTAATCTCAGTGCATTTTTATGAGGAAGCAGAGTCAGACTAGAATCCAGTCTCTTTAAACCAAATTCCACCCTTTTCCTTCACTCAGCATCATCTTTCATTGGGTGATACTGGAATATCATTTTACCCATTTTGCTTATTTTGTGGGTTATTTTGTCCTATAATCAAAAACAAAATATAAAGAATACAGTATGATCAACAATTGCATAGTGCTTCATAGCCTATACATCAACTTTGGTAGAAATGTTTTATGTTTTCTTTTTGTCATTATACTCAAGACTGACAGATTTTCTTTTCTTTGACTTCAAAAATCAATGTAGATGGTCACTGCAGCCATGAAATTAAAAAATGTTCTCTTCTCAGAAGAAAAGCTATGACAAACCTAGATAGTGTGTTAAGAAGCAGAGAAATCATTTTGCCAACAAAGGTCCATATAGTCAAAGCTATGGCTTTTCCAGTAGTTAGGTATGGATGTGAGAGTTGCACCATAAAGAAGGCAGAGCTCCAAAGAATTGATGCTTTCTAATTATAGTGTTGGAAAAGACTCTTGAGAGTCCTATGTACAGTAAGGAGATCAAATCAGTCAATCCTAAAGGAAATCAATGAAGATTCACTGGAAAGACTGATGCTGAAGCTGAAGCTCCAATACTTTGGCCACCTGATGCAAAGAGCCAACTCATTAGAAAAGACCCTGATGCTGGGCAAGATTAATGGCACGAGGAGGAGGGGTCAATGAAGATGAGATGGCTGGATGGCATCACCTACTCAATGGACATGATTCTGAGCCAACTCCAGGAGACGGTGAAAGACAGGGAAGCCTGACATGCTGCTGTCCATGGGGTTGCAAAGAATCGAACATGACTTAGCGACAAAAACTTCTTACAACAAACAAAACCAAAGGCTCAGGAAAGTGTCAGCACAAGGGTTTCCATACCCTCAGTTCTAGCCTATATGTTTTCCTCTCTTCTTGTTGCTATCTCTTTCTTTCCATCTTCTTTAAATCACTGACAGTTTATCTTGACTCACTATTCTCATCCATTTTCAGAAGCTGATTAGGCAAAAGAGAAGATAGCCACCAAATGAAACAGAAAGAATATTTAGCCAACTGCTTCTTTTTTGCCTCTGCTTTGTGTTATACCATCAGGCTACACAGGTTTCTGGAGATTAGAGAGATTAGATTTTATGACGAGGAAAACTTCTCTCTGGAGGGTTGCATTTCACCTCGTGTGCACTGCAAGCCTGCTTTGACAGTTCCAATTGTAAGGAATGTTCCCCCACTAGCTGCTTGGCTATGACTCACCTCCAATAGTCTCTGTCTGCAACATCTGTCCACTTTGTCTTTTCTCTTTTAAATCGTGATTTTAATTTTACACTGAGCATGCTTTACAGCAAAACCCACATACGGCTGTCCTACTGGAGAACTGATTAAAATAAGTATGGAAGTTGAAATGTGGAAAATATGTCACCCTCTAGAGTTTTTCTAAACAGGCTCTGGTCTTGCACACCATCATCAGTGGAGGGATAGAGCTAAGAGTTGAATTTTATGCTCTCAGTAGCTGTGAGCATTTGGTAGACAATGTGCTTACATTCACAAACTATAGACCTGGCAGAATAATTCATCCTTTTCTTTAATATTCAGATGCTAAGTTCCCATAGAGCCCTTAGCCTGTAGTCTTCCATCAAGTCTAAGGGCTAGTTCTCCAGTAGAGTATTCTTCTTCCTTTCTGTCCACCATGATTTATGTGTTGCCTGTGTCATAGGGTACATTTTCTGAGATTTTTCTCAGCAATCTTTCCTGAAGCTAGCATGAATTATCTTCTTAAAAATTTAAGAAATACTGCAACTTAATAGGTTTCTTAGAACTCTGACTCTATTTGAAACTAAATCCCAAATACATTTTTTTCCCTTTTTTGAATTTATTTATTTTTTTTTCAGTTGGTTTTGTCATACATTGATATTGCTAAACTCCCTGATTTTGCATTGTTGTTTAGTCACTAAGACATGCCTGTCTCTTTGTGACCCCATGGACCGTAGTCCACCAGGCTTTTCTGTCCGTGGGATTTCCCAGGCAGGAATATGGAATCAGTTGCCTTTTCATTCTCCAGGGAATTTTCCTGACCCAGGGATGGAACCTATCTCCTGTGTCTCCTGCATTGGCCGGCGGATTCTTTACCCATGAGCCACCAGGGAAGTCCTAATTTGCATAACAACATTACTGTGAAGGTGTAGTTACTTTCACACTAAACTGTATTTTAGAGGCCATGTGCCTACAGGTGAGTTCAGAGAATGTGCCTTATTCATTTCAGATTCTCTAGCACTTAAACTCAACTATAACCCATCTAGTAATGCAAAGACTCTAGGGTTAGATTTCTTAGAATCAACTTCAAGGCCAGTCTCTACATAACTATTTGATCTTAGACAAGTATCTTAACTTTTGCTTTCCTCACATGTAAAAAAAGGGCTAATGGTGGCCCTTTACATAAATATTTTGGTGGCAGATTAAATGAAATTAAATGAGTTAATTTATGTTAAGAGAAGAACACACTGACTGACAAATAGCAAAAGCACAAAAATGGTAGTTGTTATTGTTAGAGAAGGAACTGATTTAAAATCTGCTGAATTAATCTTGAATAAAGTTGGAGAATATATAATCATATGAAGTCTAGAATTTTCTGTTACTATAAAATTTCAAAGAAGACACAGAGAAATAGTGGAAAGGATATATATATTTATGATCAGCATCCTGGCTTGGAGTCTGTGCTCTGTGACTTATTAATGGGCAAGTTTCCCATCTGTCTGTGGTTTGTGGACCTTCGTTAGTACCAGTGGATAAGATTAATAACTACTGCATGAGTTTGTCATGAGGATTGTATCTGTGGAAGCATTCACCAAGGCAGGAATTTTCAAATTTTTAGCCCCCAGAGCTTTTTCTCCAAAGGACTTTTCTTCACAAAGAAGCCCAAAGAGTAAGCGAAGAAAGCGCATCACAACAGAACTGAATTTGTGGACCTGAACCCGGCGTGGATGGGAGTCCCTTGTACTGATCTCACTCACCTCCCTCCCTCCCACCTCTCCCTACCCTTTTCCCAGTTACTACACAATTAGAAAAATGTTTATCTGGGATAAATAAATCCTGAGCCAATGAAAGAATTATCATACCACAAAGAATGAGTGGACTAGTAGTTTTTTTCTCTGTCTCTCCTTCTGTGGTTCCAAATATTTCTATAATGCATCATATTCTTTCTGGACTGGGGAAGATCCCAATGATCTTAACCAGGGGTACTTTTGGGATAGCCAAGATTTTTGTGGATCTCCATGGTGACTAAATTTTGCACTAGAAATCACTGTTCAAGCAGTAGATATATGGCAGTATGGAAATTTCGTGTCTGGGTAGTCACTACACTAAGAGCATCCCATAGAATTAGGATTTTGGTGATAGAGTCCTGGGTTCATAAAATTTCTCTCTCTCTCTCTTTCTGTCAAGTTCTATTTGACTGATAGAACTTGCTTAATTGAATGCCAATTTATTAATGACTAATGCATTTGATAGAGAAGGAAAGATCAATAGAGTATTTAAAATTGGGAGGAATTATTCATACTACTTCACTCTAAATCCCTCTGTTTATAAATAGAGATGTTAAGACCCAGAGAATGAAGGCACATTTTTTTTTTTTTAAACTATCAAGTATAATCAAATTACTTGGACCATCTTGAGGATTGGTTGTGGACATTCATTAGAACATCTCCATGATTATTAAGATGGTGAGGGGATATCTCTGGATGACTCTTACATCTTTAGTGTGGGTAAAAGAGAAGAGGAAACAAGCACATATCTAATTTAGAAGGTGATTTGATCAGAGACAGATGGATAGATAGGTAGATAGATAATTAGCATCATTTAGAACTTGAACTTCCTACATGCCAGGCACTATTCTAAGTGCTTTATATATATTTTATTTAATCTTTATCACAGCCCTATGTAATTATTCCTTGCTGTTATCTTCATTTCACAAGTGAGGAAATGGAGGCCCTGAGAAGTTAACTACCTAGCATAATGTCACTCAGTTAGTGGGGCAGAGTAGGATGGAACTCGGACAGTCTGACTCAAGAACCCTGATTCCTAACCACTCTGTCATCCTGCTGCAGAGAGAGACCCTTAACCATACAGGGAGAGGTTTAGAGGTTGGGAAAGGTAGAACATTAGCCATGGCCCTGGGGTGTGACGAGCCAATTCTCAGGGACAACTCCAAGTACTGTCCTCAGGGACATGCCTTACTATGTGGCCACCAGCCTGGAGCTTACTGTCTTACACTTCTTCTTCCTTCTGCACCATGCCCCATCATGCCATGTAGTCCTTGGGTCCTTTGAATCATCCCCTTTGGCCCAAATTTCACCAACTGTCTCCTCACAGATACCTGCTTTCCTTGTCTCCTCTTGCAGCTCATTCTTGTACATGTTTTGAGACCTGATTCTTCTCCCTTTCATTTGTTTTTCCAGCTGGGATGTGGAAGACAGAAGCCAGGGGACCTGAGGCTGACCTTCTCACCAAGTGCTGAGAGTTGGAAGTGACAGCAGTCTTTCCAAATAGGCTATAAAGGAAGACCCCTACATATGAACAAATTCTGATTCAAGAGCATGTTGGTAAGTCCAATTTGTAAGTCCAACAGAGTTAGCCCAGGTACCCAGCTAACACAATTGTCTATATAGTACTGTACTGTAATTGGTTTAAAATATTTTCATGCAAATAGGGCTGTCTTTTCACCTTACTTATAGTTTCCTTTGTAGTGCAAAAGCTTTTAAGTTTCATTAGGTCCCATTTGTTTATTTTTGCTTTTATTTCCAATATTCTGGGAGGTGGGTCATAGAGGATCTTGCTGTGAATTATGTCGGAGAGTGTTTTGCCTATGTTCTCCTCTAGGAGTTTTATAGTTTCTGGTCTTACATTTAGATCTTTAATCCATTTTGAGTTTATTTTTGTGTATGGTGTTAGAAAGTGTTCTAGTTTCATTCTTTTACAAGTGGTTGACCAGTTTTCCCAGCACCACTTGTTAAAGAGGTTGTCTTTTTTCCATTGTATATCCTTGCCTCCTTTGTCAAAGATAAGGTGTCCATAGGTCCGTGGATTTATCTCTGGGCTTTCTATTCTGTTCCATTGATCTATATTTCTGTCTTTGTGCCAGTACCATACTGTCTTGATGACTGTGGCTTTGTAGTAGAGTCTGAAGTCAGGCAGGTTGATTCCTCCAGTTCCATTCTTCTTTCTCAAGATTACTTTGGCTATTTGAGGTTTTTTGTATTTCCATACAAATTGTGAAATTCTTTGGTCTAGTTCTGTGAAAAATACCGTTGGTAGCTTGATAGGGATTGCATTGAATCTACAGACTGCTTTGGGTAGAATAGCCATTTTGACAATATTGATTCTTCCAATCCATGAACACGGTATGTTTCTCCATCTGTTTGTGTCCTCTTTGATTTCTTTCATCAGTGTTTTATAGTTTTCTATGTATAGGTCTTTTGTTTCTTTAGGTAGATATACTCCTAAGTATTTTATTCTTTTTGTTGCAATGGTGAATGGTATTGTTTCTTTAATTTCTCTTTCTGTTTTTTCATTGTTAGTATATAGGAATGCAAGGGATTTCTGTGTGTTAATTTTGTATCCTGCAACTTTACTATATTCATTGATTAGCTCTAGTAATTTTCTGGTAGAGTCTTTAGGGTTTTCTATGTAGAGGATCATGTCATCTGCAAACAGTGAGAGTTTCACTTCTTCTTTTCCTATCTGGATTCCTTTTACTTCGTTTTCTGCTCTGATTGCTGTGGCCAAAACTTCCAACACTATGTTGAATAGTAGTGGTGAGAGTGGGCACCCTTGTCTTGTTCCTGATTTCAGGGAAAATGCTTTCAATTTTTCACCATTGAGGGTGATGCTTGCTGTGGGTTTGTTATATATAGCTTTTATTATGTTGAGGTATGTTCCTTCTATTCCTGCTTTTTGGAGAGTTTTAATCACTCACTCAGATTGGGAGAAAATAATAGCAAATGAAGAAACAGACAAAGGATTAATCTCAAAAATATACAAGCAACTCCTGCAGCTCAATTCCAGAAAAATAAATGACCCAATCAAAAAATGGGCCAAAGAACTAAACAGACATTTCTCCAAAGAAGACATACAGATGGCTAACAAACACATGAAAAGATGCTCAACATCACTCATTATTAGAGAAATGCAAATCAAAACCACAATGAGGTACCATTACACGCCAGTCAGGATGGCTGCTATCCAAAAGTCTACAAGCAATAAATGCTGGAGAGGGTGTGGAGAAAAGGGAACCCTCTTACACTGTTGGTGGGAATGCAAACTAGTACAGCCGCTATGGAAAACAGTGTGGAGATTTCTTAAAAAACTGGAAATAGAACTGCCATATGACCCAGCAATCCCACTTCTGGGCATACACACTGAGGAAACCAGATCTGAAAGAGACACGTGCACCCCAGTGTTCATCGCAGCACTGTTTATAATAGCCAGAACATGGAAGCAACCTAGATGCCCATCAGCAGATGAATGGATAAGGAAGCTGTGGTACATATACACCATGGACTATTACTCAGCCGTTAAAAAGAATTCATTTGAACCAGTCCTAATGAGATGGATGAAACTGGAGTCCCTTATACAGAGTGAAGTAAGCCAGAAAGATAAAGAACATTACAGCATACTAACACATATATATGGAATTTAGAAAGATGGTAATGATAACCCCATATGCAAAACAGAAAAAGAGGCACAGAAATACAGAACAGACTTTTGAACTCTGTGGGAGAATGTGAGGGTGGGATATTTCAAAAGAACAGCATGTATACTATCTATGGTGAAACAGATCACCAGCCCAGGTGGGATGCATGAGACAAGTGCTCGGACCTGGTGCACTGGGAAGACCCAGAGGAATCGGGTGGAGAGGGAGGTGGGAGGGGGGATCGGGATGGGGAATACGTGTAAATCTATGGCTGATTCATATCAATGTATGACCAAAAAAATAATAATAATAAAAAATAATAATAATTAAAAAAATAAATAAAATATTTTCATGCAAATAATACATAAAAAACACAAAAAATAAAGAGAACATTTAAAATCTTACAGCTCTTTGAGATGTGCTGTAGTACAGTGCAATAGCTCGTATACAGGGGCTGGCATCAAATGAACAGGCAAAAAAAGACTGAGAAGGGAGAGCGGGTGAGAGAAGACAGAGCTGAAAGGTTGTCAGCAATAGGAGACGGAGGGCTAGTTGCAATTTCCTTCCCACCTGGTGTTGATGGAATGCTCATTCACATCTTTAAAAGTCTGCAACTTGAAGATTTGCATGTAGGGGACTTGCTGTAGTTAATGTTAGAATCCATCAGGATGACAACTGTGGCTTCCTGCTGTGTCTTGCTAGGGAGCAGTGGTCACATGGGTGACATTGTTTCATATGTACCCAAAAAAGAGTTGCCACAATTAGGAGGGCAGGGTCTTAGGGGTCCAGGCAGATTGACTGGGATGAAGCCTGGCAGAAGAGTTTTTCATTAGGGCCTAAGAATGTTTCCTTCTCAGGGAACATTTGTGGAAAAGCCCTCTCACACTGAGGAGTGACTGTGAGGATGGGGGACACATTTTTGTGGTCAATCAAACATCACTGTATAATCTCTCTGCATCTCTGCCTGTGCTCTTGGTCCTGAGAGTTTCCATTTTGCCTGCAAAGAGATTTTCCACCATGGACTAAGAAACAAACAGATAGTAACAACAACCCTATATGCAAAACAGAAAAAGAGACACAGAAGTACAGAACAGACTTTTGAACTCTGTGGGAGAAGGTGAGGGTGGGATGTTGCGAAAGAAGAGCATGTATATTATCTATGGTGAAACAGGTCACCAGCCCAGGTGGGATGCATGAGACAAGTGCTCGGGCCTGGTGCACTGGGAAGACCCAGAGGAATTGGGTGGAGAGGGAGGTGGGAGGGGGGATTGGGATGGGGAATACGTGTAAATCTATTGCTGATTCATGTCAGTGTATGACAAAACCCACTGAAAAAATAAATTAAAAAAAAAAAAGAAACAAACAAACAATAAGAGTAAATAGATAATTATATAACTGTGCCATGACTACTAAGATACTGCTATAGGACTCTGGGCTTATAAAAGAATACCTAACATGGGAATCAGGTGAGACTTTTTGATAATTTTAAATCCTGCTGAAGTTTTTATTCATGCCTCACACTGGTCTTCCTCAAGCTACTGTGAGTTTGGTTCTCAGACCTTATGACCTCTGTGGGACGTCCCCTTGCCCTTGTGTTTGCACCACTTGCAGGGCCTATTAGGGCCCGTTTATCAACAGTGTTGCTTAGGAGTTTGCTCCATCCAGTGCTCAGTAGAGAGCGGCCTCCTACCTTCTGATGAAACTGAATATGGCTTCTTGTCTTCTTTTTCTTGGGTTCTGTAGCTCTCCCACGTTCTCTTTATCCTGGTCTTACAGATCTTTTTTTTTTTTTTTTTACAAACCTCTTCTCTGCCATAAAAAGGAAGGATATTTAAAACATATCCTGGCAGTAGAAAGTCACTTTCTACTTAAGCTCCAGTCCCACCCAAGATGGATTGCTCAATTAGCTGCAGATCAGGTTCCCAGGAAACAGACCCTGAGACAGATTGGAGAATAAGGAATGTTTATGAAAGAGTGACCTTGAGATCAGTGTCCTCGGAAAGGACAGGGAAAGCAGAACTTGGCAGAAGGAAGTTGAGTTACAATGCTGCTCATGCAGTGAACGTGCAGCTGATCAATGGGAGCTGTGGAGCTAGAACAGCCCTTCAGATTTGTCCCAACTTGGACCAAGATGACCAGACCTTTATATTTCCACATTGATCAGCCATTGATTGTGAGACAGTGTATGTCCTGTTGCAAGGTGACTGTTTACAGATAAAGCAATCCCTAGAGGGGCTGAGAGCTGAAGGTTTTGTGATGACGGCATTTCTAGCAAGTGGAGCAATGTGACCTTCATTGAAGGCGACTCTGGTCGTGCATTGCAGTGTCCCCCTACTTGTTAAGGTCCCCCATCTCTGAAACTTAGAAGTTATTACTATTTAACCTTCCATGCCCTACATTGTTTACTGTATCCACTGAGCCTCTGGGAAACAGATGTCAAGACAGGAGAAATGGATTACGAGGACTCTGGAGAAAGATAAAGTGGAGAAGACACAGAGGAGGTGGGAAAATCCGTCAACCTCAGTGCAGGTCTAGCATCTATGAAGGTAAAGGAGAAAGAAGGAGTGTTGGAGAGGAGGAACCTCAAATGGCAGTGTAGCTCTGAAAGTCAGGGTCAATGACTGGGAGCCCCCAAGCGCATCCTGCCTCGGGCAGAATGTCCTCTCTCTCTTCTACCTGTTGTGCTCAGTCCTTGGTGAAACCCAGCTCAGGAAAGTGTGATGTCAGCATGCCCACTGCAGCAGATCCCAAAGGTGCAGGGGCTGGGGGCTCCAACTAAATTCTCCTTGCAGCCGCAGGTTCTCTCTTGAAGGGAGATCTGGGTGCACACTCCCATGGCTGTTACCAGAACAGACCAAAAAGTGCCTAAGGTGGCACTTGAACATATTATTTAATAGTGTGCTTTTGGAAATCTGTCTGGCTTACAATTCACTATTAGTCCCTCTCATGATGGGGTGGGTAAGAGGGAACACATCACACATTTTTAGATTGAGGGCAAGGGGAGAACGAGGTGACAGAGGATGAGATGGTTGGATGGCATCGCTGACTCAATAGACATGAATTGGGTCAAACTCAGGGAGATGGTGAAGGACAGGGAAGCCTGGCGTGCTGCAGTCCATGGGGTCACAAAGAGCTGGACATGACTTAGCAACTGAACAACAGCAACAGATATTTTGCCTTTGACTTATGATCCATAGGACAAGGAATGGAACCCCTGAACCAATAACTTGAAATTATCCCTCTATTTGGAAATATGAAAATGGGGATACTAGACAACAGTTCAACATGTATTTTTTGTGTCTGTTTAGAGTCACTGCAGTTCTGTGGTGAAGGGCACAGAGCCTGGGCAAATCCTGCTTCAGCCACTGTATAATCCAAAGTCTGATGTAACTCCTGTCACCTCTGAATATCCAGTCTACCATCCACAGGATACTCTGTGCAACCCCCCGATCTGGCACCGTTCCAATTGACCAGTTGGTGGCAAGTTGTCTACATTTGTCCCTTTTCATCCTAAGAGGGCAATGGTTACTCTCACAGTGATGAGTACTGGGCATTTATTCCTGACATGGGTTTATGTTGCCTGCCCACAGAACCTCAGTGAACACCACTCTCAGATGCCTTTTAGAACTTCTGGTCTAGAGGTATGGCATCTTTAATAATGTAGAGTCTGACCAGAGGACCCATTTCATAACAAAGGAGCTGTGGGAGTGGCCCCATGACCAAGGACCTGACATTCATGACCCGCAAGAAACCATTCAGAGTCTGCCATCCAATCACCCATGGACATGACCTCCTGCAGGCTCAGCTGAGGCCAGCTCAGAAGCAATCTGCTGAGTAAGGGGTGTCATCCTTCAGACTGCAATACACACACTGACTCAGAAATCTCTCTATGGCCCTGTACCCCTAGTAGGAAAAGACACCTGCGTCTGGGATTCAAGAGATGTGAAAGAGACTGGGATCACTTAACCATCATTCTCAATGATCCATTGGGGGGATTTGTACTTCTTGTCTCTGTAACTATGGACTTGGTAGCTTGAGAGGTCCTGTTCTCAAAGGAGGTGCAGTCCTACATCAAGGGTGCAGTTGAACATACTGTGTCGAGGATCTAGCAGGGGAGAGGAGTCCCTATCTAAGTGAGAGTGATTGGACCTGATCAGTGGTGCTTGCTAAGGCTGCTGTAGCATGATGGAGCAGGGAGGGCTATGAGAAGCCCTCAGGTACCTGGTTGGCTCTCTCAGGAGGTCCTTGCCCAGTCATGACTGCAAGTCCTGCAAGCCTGGTCAGAGAAGAGAATGGTTTCCAGGGTTCAGGCCACTCAGGTTCTAGGGTCTGGGTCACATTCCTAGCTACTCTGGTGATTAATCTTGTGTGACAACTTGGCATCTGTACTTGGGTTTTTAGCCAAATACTAATCTCCATGCTGTATTGAAGGTCCTTTGTATATGTGGTTAAAATCTACAATCACTTGACTTTAAGTAAAGAAGGTTATCATTGATCATGTGGGTGGGCCTCATCCAATCAGTTGGAGGGCTTAAGAACAAACACTGAGGTTTCTCTGAGAAATAAGAAATTCTATCTCAAGGCTGACATATCAACTCCTGCCTAAGTTTTCCAACCTCTGTATGCACTTCAGATCCCAAACTTACCCCAGCCAGACCCCACAATTGTATAACCCGATTATAATCATGTAAGACAATTCCTCCAAAGAAATTTCTTTGGCAGATAGATAATAGATGGATGGATAGATAGATAGAATTTAAATCCATTTCAGTATCTGCCTTCAGACACATAACCTTCTATATTTATAAGACCTTTCCCACTTCTGTGTAAGTTAGCTCAGGTTACTGTCTGTCCAGTGTGCAAGGCAAACAGGCTTACCTTGGATGTATAGGACGTCCCTTTGCCTTTATTACATTTTTGGATTCCTTTAACATTCACTTGCTCTTTGATTATCTTAAATCTGACCTGACCTGGACTCAACCTTGCAACTGATGCCTATTATCTTATATGTATAGTTCATATACATATGTATATGTATAGTTCTTCTCTGACAAGACTCTAAGATCTGAAATAAAACTGAAATAAAATCTAGATACAGCTTCTACTTTTTCTATATTTCTCTTAAGTCCTGGACATTGCTACTGTGTGTGTGTGTGTGTGTGTGTATGTCTGTGTGTGTGTGTCTAAATTGGAGAATGAGATTGAATAACAAAGGCCATACTGAGGAAAGTATCAGAAAACTTCATATCCTTGCAGAAAAGAGTCTGCACTCAGATTTGAAGGTGTGTCATTCTGGATCTATTTTTTAAAAAGTGAAGAATTTCTTCCCTTTGAGGAGTAGTCCAAAGAATTGTTGCATACATAAGCCTTTTAGACTGGATATTGACACTAGCCACTGACAGTAATATACCTCTAAGTGTCAATTGTTCTTGCAAAGACACCATATTATCAGTGCAAATATGTTCTGATTTTAGCCTTTAGAGGCAAACTGCCCACACTTTAGGTCATGCAGACTCAAGCTGAGTTTAGAAACTAGTTATATATATATTGCATACCAGGTGTCACCTTTATAAATAGAATTCAAAACATTAAAGACATTTCTGGAACAATCTAATAGGCTACCTGGACCCGCCATTCAGGAAATTATTTGATCAAACATATTGATCCTCTCCTATGCACTAGACATTCCCCTGGGGATTCTATGGAGATGTAATCACATAGATATACAACCTTACCTTCCAGGAACGGACAGTTTATTAAGACAGTTTTAAAATTAGGTGTATGGTCTCTTTTGGCTAATAAAGTCATTCAGAATTAGAGGCAATAATAAACTCTGTTCTTAGCTGTGCTACACGCTTAGAAAGCAAATTAACTTATCTGAACTTCTTCATCTTTAAAATGTGGATAGAATTACCTATGTCCTAAGATTGCGGTGAATATAAGACAAGGCAATGCTATGTATAGCACATGAAAAAATAGCTGAAGAATACTGAATATGCTTTTTCTAAATTCTTGTTTCCACTCCTCACCATCCAATAATAATAATAATAAATGTAGATAGGCCAATTGCATATAATTGTATATTGCATGTATGTATGTGTGTGCACATATATGTGTATGAATGCTTAGTCACTTCTGTCGTGTCTGACTCTGTGACCATGTGGACTGTAGCCTGCCAGCCTCTATCCATGGGATTCTCCAGGCAAGAATTTCAGAGTGGGTTGCCATGCTCTCCTTCAGTAAGGGGATCTTATATATATATATATATTTTTAATAAATATATATAATTTAATTTATATATAAATTAAACAAATATATATATTTTAAATAAATATATAAATATATATATTTATATATTATATATATATAAATATTTATCTTATATATATATATAATTATAAAACTATCATTTTCTCCCATAATCCAGTTTAGTGGAATTATCACAACAAAGAAATGTTCTAGTTGAGAAAATACTTCCTAACACCAAAGGAAGAAATTTGAACTACAATTATGGACACTAAGAGTGTATATCTTTCTATTTCTGGCAAACTGCTGAGACAGAAAAAGTCTAAAAGAAAGGTAGTGGGACTTCCCTAGTGGTCCAGTGACTAAGATGTTGGGCCCCCAGTGCAGGGGACCAGTTTGATCTCTGGCCAGAGAACTAGATACCACATCAGCAACTAAGAGGTGGCACAGCTAAATAAAAAAAATAAATAAATAAAAATAAAAAGGAAGGAAACAAGACACCGGTTAGCAATATGATGCCCCTAGAAGATGAGTGTGTTTGCTCACGTCCCAAACCAAGTGAGATCTCCATGATCCTCTGCCTTTAATTTGGACAAATATCTAAGTGACAGGGAATGAATGTCTTACCAGCATTACAGCTCAGGTTTCTGGAGAATTTGCCTTGCCACCTGCATCTTCTGAGAACTTGAACACATTGAGAGGCCTCTCTGAGCTTCACTCCCTCAACTAAGCATAGTGAGACGTGGTTAATGATGCTTTCCTTGCATGTTTATTATGAGAATCAAATCAGCACTAAAATGGGAGTAACCTGAGGACGAAGACTGCCTCCACCCAGCTTATAGCTCTTGGGAAACAAGTTACTTCTCTTCTCTCTTTATTATTTATTTTTCTTTTTTTCTTTCATGGCCTTATGTTTTTCATCTGTTGCATGACACAATTGCCAAAGCCCCTTTAGCATGGAACAACAAAAGAAAATTACGTTTCCATTAAATAACCAAATTAGAGGGACTTAAATCTCTAGTTACCCAAGGAATGGGAACTCAACTTTTCATTTCTTCAGTATTTCTAGGGTTTCCTTTACTATATTGCTTAGGAGTCAGTAGGGCCCTTGTCTTCTTACTGAAAGCTGTTGTTAAAAGAGAAATTGAATCTTGCCTTCTGATGTTCATATTTGCAGCCACTAACTGTGTTGATATTAATAGACTCTCCTGCTTTTTTTTTTTTTGTACCAGGGTCACCATCTTCAGCTGGTAATGACAACCCGCTGAGTTCTAAAACCTATGTCAATGTACACCCAGTTGAGCTGCTGACTTTTGCACCCTGACACATTTCCTTCTGTCTCCTTTTCCATTTCCCAGGTCATGGTTGGTCCTTGAGTACTTCCTCAGGGTGCCTCTTAGCCATTCTGCCTAGGCTCCCAAATACATTCTCAATAAAATATTTTATATTTACACAATCTAATCATTTCCTTCCAAGATACATATGCACAGTGCCAGAGTTTAGATTTGGGCAGCTTTTAGTACTAGGTACACATTGGGGAAAGAACTGGGCTTCACAACTGGCTCTAACCCCATGGCCTACGCTTTGTACTCTTCATAAGGGAGAGCTTCTCTTAGGATTCCTCTGCTGAATGAAGAAGATATGTGGTTTAGATTCGTGCCCTGCATTCTTCAAGAGAAGTTTTGAGCCCCAAATACCAGTGGATTCATTGGTTTGGGGTGAGAACAGCTCTTCTCCACAAGCCCTAGAGGAGTCAAATTTCCCTGATTTAAATTCATGTCAACTAATCAAGACTGTTTTATTTAAGAGGGACTTGAAAGGTAAAGAGAAGCAGAAAATACTAAGAAAGGTGGCAAGAATGAAGAGAAGAACTATACAAAAAAGATCTTCATGAACCAGATAAGCATGATGGTGTGATCACTAACCCAGAGTTAGACATCCTGGAGTACCAAGTCAAGTGGGCCTTAGCAAGCATCACCACAAAAAAAGCTACTGGAGGTGATGGAATTTCAGTTGAGCTATTTCAAATCCTAAAAGATGATGCTGTAAAAGTGCTGCACTCAAAATGCCAGCAAATTTGGAAAACTCAGCAGTGGCCACAGAACTGGAAATGTCATTTTTCATTCGAATCCCAAAGAAAGGCAATGTCAAAGAGTGTTCAAACTACTAGACACTTGCACTCAGCTCACAAGCTAGCAAAGTAAAGCTCAAAATTCTCCAAGCCAAACTTCAATAGTATGTGAGCCGAGAAATTTCAGATGGTCCAGATGGGTTTAAAAAAAGCAGAGGAACCAGAGATCAAATTGCCAACATCTGTTGGATTATAGAAAATGCAAGAGAATTCCAGAAGAGCATCAACTTCCGCTTCACTGACAATGCTAAAGCCTTTGACTATGTGGATCACAACAAATTGTGGAAAATTCTTAAAGAGATGGAAATACCAGACTACCTTACCTGCCTCCTGAGAAATCTGTATGCAGGTCAAGAAGCAGCAGTTAGAACTGGACATGGAACAACAGACTGGTTCCAAACCAAGGAAGGAGTATGTCAAGGCTGTATACTGTCACCCTGCTTATTTAACTTATATGCAGAGTACATCATGCAAAATGCCAGACTGGAAGAAGCTGTAATCAGGATTGCCAGGAGAAATATCAATAACCTCAGATATGCAGATGATAGCACCCTTATGGCAGAAAGTGAAGAAGCACTAAAGAGCCTCTTGATGAAATTGAAAGAGGAGAGTGAAAAAGCTGGCTTAAAACTCAACATTCAGAAAATGACGATCTTGGTTCCTTGACTTCATGGCAAATAGATGGGGAAACAATGGAAACAGTGAGAAACTTTATTTTGGGGGTCCCAAAATCACTGCAGATGGTGACTGTAGCCATGAAATTAAAAGACACTTGCTCCTTGGAAGAAAAGCTATGACCAAACTAGACAGCATATTAAAAAGCAGAGACATTACTTTGCCAACAAAGGTCTGGCTAGTCAAAGCTATGACTTTTCCAGTAGTCATGTATGAATGTGAGAGTTGGAATATAAAGAAAGCTGAGTGCCAAAGAATTGATGCTTTTGAACTGTGGTGCTGGAGAAAAATTTTGAGAGTCCTTTGGACAGCAAGGGGATCAAGCCAGTCAATCCTGAAGGAAATCAGTCCTGAATATTCATTGAAAGGACTGAGGCTGAGGCTGAAACTGATGCAAAGAACTGACTCATTGGAAAATATCCTGATGTTGAGAAAGATTGAAGACAGGAGGAGAAGGGGATGACAGAGGATAAGATGGTTGGATGGAATCACTGATTCGATGGACATGAGTTTGAGGAAGCTCTGAGAGTTGGTGATGGACAGGGAGGCCTGTCATGCTGCAGTCCATGGGGCTGCAAAGAGTTGGACACAACTGAGTGAGTGAACTGCACTGAAAGGTAAGCAAACCACTCAGTGGAATTAGGTTGGGAAACAAGATAGGCAGAAGGAAGGTACAGGGTTGAAAACTAGCACTGTTTTAAAAGTAGCACCTATTTCATTGTGTGAAGAAAGTAAGTTGGGTAAGTGGGTCATTAGCTGATAAGGCTGAAATTGTACTGAACTCTACAGAATTCAGAAAGCTTGTGAGTGCCACATTAAGGTGTTTGGAGTTTATTCTGCGGCCAGTGGAACCACCGCTAGAGATAACTGTTTGAGATTACTTAGCATACAGCAGTGGAGCTAAGCTCCGAGAATCAACATAAGCATTGCTAGCACAAAGTCCATTCTGTTGATAACCAGTTTTGCTTTCTGATCATCAGGTCTGTGGACTATTGTGGCCCAAGCCTACCAGTAGATATTTTGCTGCAAATTAGCAGACATGGGTCTCTGAAGAGGTAAGGACCACCCCCCACCACTAGCCATAGACTTCTACATTAGTCTCTTTCATAGCCCCAGTTTAGCAACAAGATATGCTAGCTCTGAGATTCCCCAGCAAACACCAGCTGGCTCACCCATGCCAGGGCTAGCTAGGATAGACCAGTTGTCTAAAATCTAATTTGTGTACAGCTGTGATTCCATAATTTTCATAGAGTTTCTTCCCTGATTGAACCTTAATATGAACATATATCTAGAGTAGGAAATGGCAATCCACTGCAGTATTCTTGCCTGGAAAATTCCATGGACAGAGGAATCTGGCAGGTTACAGTCCATGGGGTCGCAAAGAGATATGACTGAGCAACTGAGCATGTAGCATGCATATATATCACCTTTTATTTATAATATACCTAAAATATTTTATGGCATTTTATTGGTCATTAACAGTTATCGTTTTCACAAGTTTATGAACTACTTATGATTACGTTTCGAAGACAGAAAGCATAGAGCTCAGAGAGGTGACGCGAGCACACACCGCGTGATAATGGCAGGTCAGCTCTCACTCTCAGGACTCTTGGTTTTCTTCCATGCAGCAGGTGGCCACACACAGGTCCACTGGAAGATGGGATCTTTGCTGGAGCTATAAGCTACAGCTAGAGCGATTTGCCCATTTTTCACGAAACTTCTTTGGTTCTAAGAGAGCCTGGAGTTTTGGTTGAGGTCATTTCACAAGGAAAGAGTAGATCCTGAAAGATGACCCTCTGACTCAGATCAGGAAAACCACAGCTGAGCACTTCTTGTAAGCTTAAGGCATGTGTTCATTGTGGTTGACCACAGCAATCGTGTTCACATGGCCTTGTTCACTGAGGAAGAGCTGGGGAGATGAGGGGGTGTGGGGGTGATAAATGTTGAAGAGTTCAGAGTCAGAATCAGACTGTATAATCACCAAGTATGGGCGCACACACACATGCATACACACCCACACATACACATACCTGGCACCATTCAAACACAAAGCATACACTCTATGAGTATTATGGAATCAGAATTTTATAGGAATCAGACTTAACACAAGTGGTCTGTACTAGACAACCCTGGGATGGGTGAAAGAGTGGGAGCTTGCAGGAATATCTCAGAGCCAGCATATCCTGGTTTAGAAGAGTGTGGTAGGTTGTTGGCTAATTGTGGCTCTATCTCTTTGAATTTGCAGCAAAGCAACACACACACACACACACACACTTTACTTTGTCAAATTTACTGTGAAAAGCTCATGCTTTCTTTATGGGCCTGCCTTTTTGGAGATTTTGACATTAGATTTTCTGGCCTGAACAGCTAATTTTCTCAGAAACAAGAGTAATGAAAACATCGCAATGAATGTTTCTTACATTTTAATGGCATTCTAATCTTTCTAAAACATTTTCACATTTGGTCCTAACCACAGCGAGTGGGAAGTGGGGCTGCAGTACCAGCCTGAGCGACACTCCTTTCTCTTTAGCAGAGGATGAACTGAAGTGGTAAAGTGACCTAGCAGATTCGGGACTTAAAGGTAGGTTCTGGTAAAGAACTATCATGTGAGTAGTTGCCCTCACATTCTTCTTAAAAAATGAAATAAAACACAAGCAGAAGAGCCATGTGTGAATGCATGTATGTACATAAAAAATAAATGTATCATAGACTACTAGCTGAGTTCTAAGTAAATACAACTGATATTTATCCTGGATAAGGTAGGATCTGAAGAGGGATTTCAATGAGGCCTCTGCATATATAGAATAAGATTTTTTGACATGGTGCTCATCCATGCACAGGCTTCTGGGAAATTTTGAATCCCTTAAATTATATGCAACATGTTGACATACATGCACCCAAGGGCGGCTTCCACATAGTAGATTGTTTTTGTTGAGGTCCTGCTCTAAGAATGTGGTCTTAGAGCAGTCTGGGCACACAATTTCTCTCCTTTCCTTAGACAATGTGAGTACTGGACTCTGGACGGCCCTCAGGCCATGGAGGTTTAATTACTCCATTATTTCTGTGTTCAGCTTCCCATCTTTGGAATGGAAGGAATGTGCTGGAGACGAGCCCATTCTCCCCCCACCCCAGAGGAGCTCCAGCTGCCCACCTCCTCCTGCTAAAAGAGATGCAAGCCAAAGCAGCCCTCCTACCAAGGGCTGTGAACACAGCCCACACCTCTCCAAGAAGGACTTCTGGCTGAAAAGGAGAAAATCCTAAGTGGGAAAAAAATGTGAAGGAATCTGCTATAGGTTTTATGTAGACTCTGAGTTGCATTTGATTGTGTCATTTGCTGTGTATGTTTCTAGATTTTCTTTTCACTTGACACATCACTTAATCTTTGTACCAACTTAGCTCAGGTGACAGTTTTTGTCCTTTTGCAGGTGAGAAAAAAGAGGTTCAGAGAGGCAGTTGCTTTCCCTGGACCCAGCAGTTGATGAGGAATGTATCTCCCTGGTTTACAGTCACAGTGGAAAGTCCCTAGGTGGTGCAGTTGGTGAAGAAACTGCCTGCCAATGCAGGAGACTCAAGAGACGCAGGTTCAATCCCTCAGTGGGGAAGATTCCCCCGAAGAAGGAAATGGCAACACACTTCAGTATTCTTGCCTGAAAAATTTCAAAGACAGAGGAGCCTGGCAGGCCCCAGTCCATGGGGTGCAAAGAGTCAGACATGACTCAGCATGCTCATACGGAAGGTCCCGCAACCAATAGGACAATGATGGAATTTGCTTTTTATTTCTTGTTCTCATAATCTTTTCCAAGGAAATAATTCTAATTGAAGATCAGGCATTATTATCAAAAATGTATATGGCTGTATGATGTTAAGGAAAAGCAGAAAGTGTTATTTATTAAGTAAACGTACTTTGTCCTCTGAACATACATTTGCAAAACATTTAGTATAACATAGAAACATTTTCTTTTATAACTAATAAAAACCATAGATACTGAAATTTCTATACTAAGCTCACTGATCTCAAGAAAAAAAAATATTATAGTCTTCTAAGCTGGAAAAAGTAACAAGATGTTTAAAATATTTATATGTTAGTTTTCAGTATCTTCCAGACTTTGGAATAGTCATGGATTAGCTTTTTAATGGAAAAAATGAAATGAATTAGGATTCATTCATTCTGTTCACCAGTAGCACTGATTTGGGTTTCTACCCTGTGCCCATGTTTCAGGCTCAGTATTTGCATTCCTTCAAAATTTATATGTTGCAGAGAATAGACTTCTGGTTGCCAAGGGGGAGGGTAGTGGGGGAAGGATGGAGTGGGAGCTTACGATTAGTAGAGGCAAACTATTACATATAGGATGGATAAAAAACAAGGTTCTAAGTTTGTGAGTCTGTTACTGTTTTGTAAGTTTATTTGTATCTTTTTTTTTTTTAGATTCCACTTATATGTGATATCATACATTTGTCTTTTTCTATCTGATTTCATTCTCTTAGTATGATAATCTCTAGGTCCATCTATGTTACTGTAAATGACATTATTTCATTCTTTTTATGGCTGAGTAATACTTTACTGTATACATGTACCACATCTTTTTTATCCATTCCTCTGAACTAACACAACACTGTAAATCAACTATGCTTCAGTATAAAATAAAAAAAATTTTAAAAAACAATTAAAAAAAAACAAAAAAACAAGGTTCTACTGTGTAGCACAGGGACCTATACTCGGTATCATATAATAAGACGTGGAAGAGAATATGAAAAATAAAATGGATATGGACAACAGAATCACTTTAGTGTATATTAGAAGCTAACACAACATTCTGAAGAAACTCTACTTCGATAAAATGCATTTTTAAAAATTAAAAAAAAATCCATATGTTGCAGCCCTAACCCCCACCTCCCACATTGTGTGTTGGTATATGGAGTTGGGGCCTTTGGAGACTATTAGGTTTAGATGGGCTCATGAAGGTGAGATACCCATGATGGGACTGGTGTCTTCTTAGAAGAGGAAGGCCAAGCATCTCTGGCTTCATGTGTAAGCACAGAAGAAGGGTCCTGTGAGTCCAAGGTGAAAAAGCAGCCTTCTACAAGCCAGAAAGTGGGTTCTTACGAGGAAGTGAATCTTTTGGCATGTTAATTTGGGGCTTTGCAGCTTCCAGAACTATGATAAATAAATGTCTGTTGTTTAAGACACCCAGGCTATCGTGTTTTTTTAATAGCAGCCTGAGCAGACTAAGACAGCCAGATATTGACATAAGTACTTTTACATATCAATTGACAGACTTTTTCCTTGACTAAACTTTAGTCTGACTTCTCTGAGCCTTCTTCCCTTGTTGGGTCTGTATAGTCCCGTGTTAGCAAGAATTCAGCAAAGCCAGTTTAGTGAGAATCCCTTCCCATCCTTGATATATTTAATATTATCACCCTTGAGACCTAATCAAATGCCTCATCTCACACACTTGATATCTGATCATCCCGGCTTGCCTTCAGCAAGAATTCTGTAAGTCAGTTTAGCAAGAATCCCCCTACCATCTGTGCCTCCTCTTAGCAATATTCCATCCAATGATGCCCTACCTCTGCTCACTGGCTGTAAATTCCCAGCTGTACTCAGAGGTGAATCTCATCTCTCTTCCTTATATGATAGTCTTGACACCTACTGTGATAGCCCTAAATAAAGTCTCCCTTAACATTTTAACAAGAGTCAGTATGTTTTAAAGGCAATTCCTTTAAGCCTCTAACAACATTTGAAGGTGGACATCATTATCCCATTTTACAGAAGAGAAAACTGAGAACTAGAAGCATATTGCCACTTTTTAATAGTTAGCAAGTAAGTGATTATGCCAGGATTTAAATCTGGACAGAGAGCCAATACAAGAATTTATGCCATCGTGCTTATTTTAGCTGGGTCTTTTCTTGGACCACGCTCCTTATTTGCTTAGGGATTCTTTCTTAAAGTGCCTTTCCATTCACCTGATATTCACAAGTTTGTTCTTTGAGTGCTCTGCATTTCTCCTGGGGACTCTGGGTTGGCCTTTTCTAATTACCTCTGTTTACCTATTGAGCATGATCCCTGACATGTTGGAAGTCCTCAACAAATATTTGCTAGTTTAATAAAAATGCATATTATCATAGCACTTGGGAAATATCAGGTGACCAAAACATATACCTGTTAAAATTGTTGAACTGATTAAAAAAAAAAAAAAAAAACAGTTTGAAATTATAGAAAGTTTAAGCAAAGGGTATAGTAGCTCTAACACAGCCCTCTTCCTCACCCCTAGCTTTTCCTAGTCTTATACTTTTTTTTGTAAAAAAAAAAAAACAAACAAAAATGTGATGAGATTGAAAAAGGATGACAGATTTGTTTCAATTTGCTCCTCACTCACTAATATGTATTAGGGAATGCCCCAGCACTTTTCTGAGGTCAAGACTGTTCTAGAGAAGTTTGTTCATTCCTTTGGCTCATATAAGTAGATGTGTATAAGGTCTGTATAGTCAAAGCTATGGTTTTTCCAGTAGTCATGCACATGTATGAGAGCTGGACCACACAGAAGGCTGAGTGCCAGAGAATTGATGCTTTTGAACTGTGGTGCTGGAGAAGACTCTTGAGAGTCCCTTGGACTGCAAGGAGATCCAACCAGTCAATCCTAAAGGAAATCAACTCTGAATATTCATTGGAAGGATGGATGCTGAAGCTGAAGCTCCAATATTTTGGCCATCTGATGCAAAGAGCCAACTCCTTGCAAAAGAGAGCATCCTTGGATACTGGGAAAGATGGAAGGCAAAAGCAGAAGGAGGTGACAGAGGATGAGATGGTTAGATAGAAACACCAGCTCAATGGACATGAACTTGAGCAAACTCTGGAAGATAGTAAACGACAGGGTAGCCTTGGGTGCTTTAGTACATGAGGTCGCAAAGAGTTGGACATGACTTAGTGACTGAAAAACTGCAAAAGATTTGTTTAGTAAATGAGCTAAGTGTCGAGCATGAGAGGAAGAGGGAGCAGATAGAGTCAGCTCCCTGGGAAGGAGTGGAGTTTTGTTATGATGAACATACTTGATTGTCTCTCCTCCCAGTTTTTCCTGTTTTTTGATGAGGCTGCATAAGATGTGGGTGCAGAGAGGACTCTGGGGTCCTGTCATTACCAGAAGACTTTCCTTATCAATCAGCATATAAGACCTAGGAACAAATCAAACTGAGAGGCAACGGTCCATGATGCTTTCTACTTTTACAAATGCCCTGCTCCCTTCAGATGTGCATAAATGAATGAAAGAGCTGATACCAAAAATAACCAAAAATAAATAAGGTGAACTATTGTTTCTGTTTAGTCACTAAGCCGTGTCTCTTTGTGACCCCATGGACTCCTCAGTCCACGGGGTTCTCCAGGCAAGAATACTGGAGTGGGTTGCCATTTCCTCCTCCAGGGGATCTTCATGACCCGGGGATGGAACCCGTATCTCCCACATCTCGTGCATTGGCAGGTGAATTATTTATGGCTGAGCCACCTGGGAAGCCCAAGGCGAGCTATAGCAAGTGCCAAATGAAATATGGAGGAACTGAGGGACACAGGATATCAGAGCAGAGAGGCCTCCAGCTGGACCCAGAGAGAGGAGGTTGGGGGAGGTAACTCAGGTCTTGAAATGCAGCTTCACTTGGTCAGAATTGCAAATGCCTTTTACACTGGCTGCCAGCATCCCAAACCCCTCCAGCCTCACGCTTCTAGAGCTGCACAGACACCAGATACCAACCAGTCAGTGGTCCTCAAATGTGGTTGTGTATTAGGAACCTCATTCGGATCTTAAAAGACCACATGAGGTCAGGAGAGAGAGTAACTGGGAGAGGGCTTAGCAGCGGGGATAGGGTATGCTGATGGAGGGCTGGTGTGACCAAAGACAGGGACAGGGCTCAGATAAGGCTGTCAGGCAGCAGGAAAGAATAGTGAGAAAGGAGCAAGGATTGTTTATAAGACAGTGGGAGGGCATGAGACAGGAAAGGTTTCCTTCTTCACGTCACAAACGTGGACACCATTTTTAAACATCAGCTAAATTCCAGGCATAGACACTTTTCACTTCATCCTTTTAATCTTCATAAGGTATTCATCTATTCATGTAATACATACATACTTAGTGTCTACTTTAGGAGCTCTTATGAGAAAAATCAAACAGACATACTCCCTCCTTTTTTCCTTTGAGGAAGGTAAACCAAAATCAAATAAGCAAAAATTAATTCAAAAATCAAGCAAGTAAACAAAGAAAAGCAAAAACAAACAAACAAACAAACAAACAAACACTCCACCAGAAATGAGTGTTATGAATGAGTAAGTGGTGTGATGGAAGAGAGGTTTGTAGTAGTTAAAACCATGCTTATGTTGTATCTTAATATTCTCTCCTTTAGGCGAAGGTCCTTGGTTCTTTCAGAAATTTACATGACCCTCATAGTGCATAGCAGAGTGGTAACCTGAAGAGAGAAAGCTCAAGGATGGGAGAGTTTGCTTTCTGGGTTTTGGTATGAATCCCGAGTAGTATCCACCAGCTGGGAGATCTTAAGAACACTGTCTGTCTCCTTACTGTAAAAAATGGAGAGAGAAATTTTGTTTCACAAATGCAAATGCCTAGATTTAAAGGTGGTATGTGTGTGCTATTTCTACCACAGTTTTTGCTACATAGAGCATGCTGCAAAATGGTCTTTCCTTTATACCCTCCATATGAATGTCTACAACTGAGCCCCATCTTAGACACACACACATACACACACGCACACACACACATCCCTGTTGGGACCCCAAAGGCAGGTCTGTTATTACTTTTGAAAGAAAGTGCAACTATTTGAGGGCACACAAAATAGTCCATTGATTTCTGGTTGGCTGTCCAGAAATTTATTTCCAGTAAAGTCACTTACTGAGCACTAACACTGCAGAGGCTCCCCTAGGCAATCCCTTCTTCAAACTAGCAAATGTATGAATTTGTGAGACCCCCCTGCCTGGGCTTCAGAGAACAAAAGCCTTGGTAGGAGAGTGGCTGGAAAAAGTGCTTCGTAGTCTGACATATCTCTGTGGTTGATCCCCAAAGATTTATCATGAAGAGTAATAGAAGTGTCCTCTGAGGTTATACAGACATTGTTTCTGAGTCCAGGGTTCCTAGCAATGAGTGTTCTGTTAGGGAACTATTAGGGTCTTGGGAAAACTAGACCAGCTTACCCACACTCATGCTGGCCTGAACCCCTTGAAAAATGGGTGGTGTGACCACAAAGCAAGTCTGTATTAGGGCACCACATCAAGGCATTCCTTGAGATTGTGCTTTTCTTCCTACACAGGAAGTAAAGTTAGACAGGAATGAGTAAAGAACTAAAATTGCCTTTCTCTGTTAGCCATTATTGACCTCTGAGTTTTGAAACACTGACATTTTTCAAATGTCAGCTCAGTGACAATGCCAATTGTCACTATCTAGGCATGAAATTTTACTGTAATTTTGCAAAGTGCCACTATTAAGAGTGAGTGACTGAAGGGGTACACAGGTTCTCTCTGTAATATTCTTACACCTATGTGTGAGCCTATGATTATATCAGAATAAGAAATTTAATTTTTTAAAGTGATTAAGTGACTTAGGAGACTATATAGGGCTTCCCTAGTGGCTCAGTGGTAAAAAAAAATCTGCCTGCAATGCAGGAGATGTGGATTTGATCCCCAGGGAAGATCCCCTGGGGGAGGCAATGGCAACCCACTCCAGTATTCTTGCCTGGGAAATCCCATGCCTGGAGGGTTACAGTCCACAGGGTCACAGAGTTGAGAAGGACTGAGTGACTGAGCATGCATGCAGGAGAATTATCAACCAGATGCAATGTGTAGACCTTGCTTGGATCTTGATTTAAATGCACACTGTAAAAGGGCATTTTTGGGTCAATCGGAAAAATATGGAACCAGAATCAGATGATATGAGAGAAACATTGTTTATTTTGTTAGAGGTAATAATGACATGTTAGAAAGGTTTCCTTTTTTTTTTTTTAATGTCCTTCTCTTCTAGATATGTATGCTGAATTATAGATAGACTAAAACGGCCATCCAGATCAGATATTTGATCTGGAATTTGCTTTTAAGGACTTAAGGCGAGAGTGTGGAGTCAAAGAGATGGGTACATGGTGATTTGTTATACATTCCTCTCTGCTTTTGTATATTTTTAAAAAAATTCTATGATTTAAAAAGCTAAAAAAAATAAACAGTCAGCCCAGGGTCAAGCACAATGCGTAGCTAAATTCAGCTCAAAAGGCTGAGATGAACTTGCCTGGCTGGGCCTTCAAGGGTGGAGAGCAGAGGTTTCTCACAGACCACCGCCAGCAGAGAAGGTGCTGCAGCTCCCAGCATGCAGTACTAAGGAGGACAAACCAAGTCACTTACGTGACGGCAGCTCTAGTGTTGGCAAAGATCTCGGTTGGGGCATGGTGTCCTTGCTTGAAATGACCCGCAGGGCAGTGACCTCCTTTGTTCTCGGTCTTCCTGATAACAGGGACTACCATGCCTTGTCCAAAGCCAGTTCTCAAAAACCATCCATTAAATGAATGCATGGCAAGGAACTGTGGGAGCAAAGGGGGAATTACAATCTGAGTAAGGAACACCCACAAGGGTGAGTTTAGATGGACGAGACCTTGCCCAGCAATGAACCCCATTTAAGCAGGAGGAAGAGTGTGTACCAGAGATACCGCGAGTGTGACTGCCCCGTAGTAGGTGTGGTATCCTTTCTCATCCTCTCCCCTTCCCCTCCGCCTCCACGCTTCCCTCCTTGTCCATAAAGTGGGAACCCTAGCACCTGGTTCACAGTTTTCTGGTGAGCGCTAATTGTGTGTGTGCATGTTAGTCACTCAGTCATTGCTACAGTCTTTGCTACTGCAAGGACTGTAGACTGCCAGGCTCCTCTGTTCATGGAATTCTCTAAGCAAGAATACCGGAGTGGGTGCCATTCCCTTTTACAGGGGATCCCTGTAAAAAATTTACAGGACCCAGGAATTGAACCTGGGTCTCCCAAATTGCAGGCAGATCCTTCACTGTCTGAGCCATCAGGGAAGCCCTAATTAGGTAACAGCAATTTCCCTGAATATCCTATTAACTCGCCTTTAATCACATCTGGGTTATTTTTGACTCTGGGCAAGTCTCTTAGCATCTCCATACTTCAATCTCCTCACGTGTAAAATGTAGCTCTTAGGAGCACCTACCCCAGAGGGAGCCTTAAAGTTAGATATTCCATGCCAAGTGCTTGACACTGCATTTGACTCTTAGTAAGTGCCCAATAAGTGAAATAATTACCTTCAATAATTACCATCATTATTGCCATCATTAGCAAGATACCTAACGCTGGAGGAGTCGACAAAGGGCAGCTCCCATTTTTCCTCCCATTTGTTGGCACTCAGGATGGTACAGTAAGGTTTCTGTTTCATGGAATGTGACACCAAGTTTTGAGTTTTGGAAGAATTGAAGAATCCACATGACATGCTTAATCCTTGACTTGGTACAAGATACATATGGAAGCAAAAAAGCAAACAAACCCCAGCCTTGTTAGTAATAGTTGTCAGGGCTTTTAATCCCAAATGCGATGTTCTTCCCTCTATAGTATGTCCTGTTTGCAGAAACAATTCCAATTTGATATATGCCTTGCCATTGAGAGAGCAAATGTCAGAGTGTTCCTTCCCAAAACCTGACTGCTGCAGCCACAATTTCCAGTAACCAAGTCAGCTAAGTCACTTCAGCTTTGAATTCCAGTGGAAAAGAAGGAAATCTGTTTGTGTTTAAAAACAGATGGTTGTGTTCTGGTCTAACAACTCATCAAGAGGAAAATACATATAGATACACTCATACACATGAAAAACACATGCACACATATACACACATTCACACACATGTACACACACAGTAGAATAGCAAGACTGGCAGACCTGTTCAGCCTGACAGTTTGGCAAATAGGCCTCCAGAATTGAGATGGAAAGGAAATAGTTGGGGGGCACATAAACTTGCAGGGGGTCTCTCCTGAACCATTTCACATTTCACTTCTTGTTTAAGAAGAGTAATGCTGACTTACAGGCACCTTTTGCTCCCTGGGATGGCAAAGCCCTCTCTCTGTAGTTATTCTTAGAGATGCTGATTATGTTGACTAAGGGAGGCTTGTTGCTCAGCAAGCCCTGAGCTGAATATCTGTAAATTCACTGCAGCCAAGAAAGACTCAGATCTGAGAAGCAGGTGGCCAGAGTCTGCATAGTCTGCTTGTACTTGGAGGAAGGCAGGGTATGATGGAATCAGTGTGAGAAGATTTGGGGTATGCCTCTTATGAGCTCTATGGGTTTGGGCAAAACACTCCCAACTCCCACCTAAAGAGAAATGGTTGAACACCTTGAATGTAGTCATGCTTGAAAAGTGCTTAGAACAGTCCTCAGAACATGGCAAAAATTCAATAAATATCGCCCTTGTGACTGTGTGCATGATACTATGCTATGTTTCTGGGGAACTCGCAGTCTTTGAGGATAGGGAGTCACTGATCATATAAAAAATAACAAATGCAACCAGAGAAATACAAGAAACACATGGAGCAATGTAGGAAATAATTGGATCTTTCTTTGTAGAAGTGGGAAAGATAAGGGCAGGTTTCCCAAGAATGGCAATATCTAAGCTGAGCTAGAAAACATCAGTAAGAGCTCAGTCATGTAAGTTTAGCTTAATTCAGATGGAAGAAAGGGTCTGTTCAAAGCCCAGAAGTTTGAAATAATTTAGTCCCTCTGGGGAGTTCCAGTGATGCAGAATGGTGTTGGGGAGAGAGAGGATGGGGAATAATGCTGCAAGGAAGGCAGAGCCAAGTCGTGATCTCCAACCTTCCATCCCTCACAACGTGGGTGACTCTAAAACTCCCCATCTGGGTCTTCTGTTGACCACATCATTAGTTGGCCAGTGTTCATCTTGACCTTGCATGGCAGATGTTTATCATCTGTCACCGGAGCCTGGCCCGGAGAATGCCAACTTCTTCATTTACCTTTAAAACTGGAGAAACCTCTGCCTTCTCTCGACATGAGACTGTTCTCATGAAAACTGCAGAAGGCAAGATGGGAGTAGGACACAATACTATCAACCTCCTTCAGCGTGTGATGACCTGCCCTCTGCTCCCTTGAGTCAGTTCGGGTGGAAGCCCCCTCATCTTCTGTTTTCCAGGTCACTCAGAACGTCCCATGCTGGCTCCTCCTCTCTCCTTGCTCTCTGCTTTCTGATTGAACACTTGAGATTCTCTTCCCCCACAACTGGCTAAATTCTATTCAAGTTTCTGTTTAAAATTTTATTTTTAATTTGGGGGTGGTAGATGCAAACTATTACATAAGGAATGGATAAACAATAAGATCCTACCGTATAGCAGAGGGAACTCTATCTAGTCTCCTGGGATAAGCCATAATGGAAAAGAATATTTAAAAAAAGAATGCATATTTGTGAAACTGAGTGACTTTTCTGTACTGTAGAGATTGTTGCAATGCTGTAAATAAACTCTTTTTGTTGCCCTTGTTTTGTTACTGAGTCATAACTGATCCTTTTCACCCAGAAACTGCAGTCCGCCAGGCTCCTCTGTCCATGGGATTTCCCAGGCAAGAATACTGGAGTGGGCTCCACTTCCTTCTCCAGAAGATTTTCCAGACCCAGGGATTGAACTCGAGTCTCCTACATTGCAGGTGCATTCTTTTACCACTGAGCCACCTAGGAAGCCCCAAGTAAACTATACATCAACTTAAAAGAATGTTAATATTGAAAGCATACAAAAATGAACAATTTAAAAAAATAACACAATGAGCTTCTCTGTCCTCAGAATACAGCTTACAATTTGGAGCATGCCCTGAGTCTCAGAAGCCACTGGAAGTAAGCCATAAATATAGGAATACTAATTATATCTGAATATTGTCTTGATGGTCCTGACCAGCATGAAAGTCAAGACCATGAAGCAAAGTGTATAAAGACTGCAAAGGAAGAAACAAAACTCTTTTTATTAACACAGATAATATGATTCTCTACATAGAAATACTTAAAAATCAAAAGACAGAATGTTTTAGGATTGAAAAAGTTAACAAGTTTTCTGAATACAAAATGAATATGCCAAAATAAGTTGAAGGCCATATATGGAGTTTGAAGATGTAATTTTTAAGATCTAAGATTTATAATAGTCAAACACACACACACCATCTCTAACTATCTATCTATCTATGTATCTATCTATCTGTCCATCTAAGCACATAAGACATAAAACACCTAGGAAAAAGTTCAGTAAACTTTATGTAAGCCCATTAATGTGAAATTACAAAAACCTTTTGAACGATATTAAATAGCTAACAGAATGAATAGAGAGACTCAATATTATAAAGATGTCGGACATCTCCCCCAATTGAGCTATAGCTGTAATGTAATTCCAATGAAAATGTCAATAGGATATATCATAGAATTTGACAAGCTAAAACCCCAAATCTAATTGGAAGTGCTAAGGTCAATAATAGTCAAGACAAAGAAGAAAAATGGGTTGTATGGCCTTTCCTCTGCAGATATCATGAATTACTGTAAAGTTAGGGTAATTAAGTGATGGTGACATTCAGTTCAGTTCAGTCGCTCAGTCGTGTCCGACTCTTTGGGACCCCATGAATCGCAGCACGCCAGGCCTCCCTGTCCATCAACAACTCCCAGAGTTTACTCAAACCCTTGTCCATCGAGTCGGTGATGCCATCCAGCCATCTCATCCTCTGTCGTCCCCGTCTCCTCCTGCCCCCAATCCCTCCCAGCATCAGGGTCTTTTCCAATGAGTCAACTCTTCGCATGAGGTGGCCAAAGTATTGGAGTTTCAGCTTCAGCCATCAGTCCTTCCAATGAACACCCAGGACTGATCTCCTTTAGGATGGACTGGTTGGATCTCCTTGCAGTCCAAGAAACTCTCAAGAGTCTTCTCCAACACCACGGTTCAAAAGCATCAATTTTTCGGCACTTAGCTTTCTTCACAGTCCAACTCACATCCATACATGACCCCTGGAAAAACCATTAGGTATAGGCAAATTGACAACCATCAGAATAAAGGGATTACCAACAGCCCTGACAAATATGGAAACCTGATTTATGGGGAAGCTGGTGCAACAAATCAGTGGACAAAGGAGAGATATCTCAAAACATGGTGCTAGGACTCTGGGTTATCAGTAGGGGGAAATAAATTGAACCCCTAAGTCTCCCTATACATGAAAATCAATTCTAAATATGATTAGAATTAAATTAGGATTAAATATGAAAGATGAAACTGTAAAACATTTAGAAGACAACAAAGGAAAAAGCCTGTAAGTTACTAAGCAGGGAAAAACTTTTTAAACAAGACACAAAATGCAAACACAGGAGCAATGGCCCAAGAGACCAACAGAACTAAAATTTTGTAATTTGAGAACTATTTGGATTCTGCCACTCTCTGGGCACACTTGTGACTGTTAGTCTGGGGAAGAGGGCTTCTGAGAAGCACATAAACTGCATCTCATACATGGAGATTGTGAAAGCTATTATGCTTTGTTATAAAGCAATTAATCAACACTTACCAACGATTACATAGTTTGTCAGTTTGCACTGAGAGCATTTTAGGTGCATAAGAATGTGTGTGCTCAGTCGCTCAGTCGTGTCCAACTCTTTGTGACCCCATGGACTGCAGCCCACCAAGTTTCCTCTGTCCTTGGGGACTCTCCAGGCAAAACTACCGGCCTGGGTTGCCACGCCCTTCTCCAGGGGACTGCCAGGGAAGCCCACATAAGAATAGGAAGAACATTATGTTCTTTTTGAGTCTACAATATTTATAGAAATTTAATTAACACACAAGACTGACAAAGATTAGATTATATCACAGCTCCAATGTTTACAAATTGATACACTGGCAAGCATGCTACTGACCCACCTAGTATATAATATAAATAGCAAATTTATCAATTACTCTATCAAAAGTGATCTTCTTTAAATATTTGTGGTCAGTGCACACTGTATCTAGATTTGTCTATCTTTGCTTTAGTTGATAGTATGTTTCTATTAATTTTTATTTTTAAAAATTTTTCACAGAAAATAATTTATATATATATTATATATTTATATAATAATTTATATTTTATATATAAATTTCTTTAAAATAGTCACTAATTAAAATATATATAAATAATTTATATATATATTATATATATATATATATATATATATCCTAAAACTAAGGATAAATTTGGCCAAAATGGATCAATAATACATCCTAGACATTGCAATACAGTCTGTGCCTATTGGGACTGATTCTAAAGGCTTGAAAACGTTTCTGCAGTCAAAAATTTTCCAGTGACTTAACTTTGCTGGCAGTTTACTATAAATTTCAGCGTATTTGGTAAAACATTCTAAGGTATTCTGCAAATATCAGAGAAATGACTGAAAGGTAGAAGACACTGAGATCTTTTCATCCATTGCTTTAAAAGGAGTGTCAGGTGTTGGTGAAAAGGATGCAAGCATTCAAACTTTGTTTTTTACATTATTTTCTGTAAAGCAAGACCAGCATCTTTTGTTATTTCAATCCTGGCATTCTTCTTTAAAATTTGATTCATTTTCCTATGTAAGTGTTCCTACTTTGCAATTAGTTTCTACTCTAATTATGTTCATCTAAAAAAATTTCATATAGCTGTCATTGTCTATTTTATTTAAACTCAATTTTATTTTGTTTTATTTTACTTATGTTTTTGGCTGCCCTGGGTCTTCATGGTGGCGTGGGCTCTTCCTTGTGGTGTGAGAGCTTCTCTAGTTGTGATCCACAAGCTCCAGATCATGTGGGGTCTGTTTCAATACCCGGGCTTTATTGCTCTGTAGTGTGTGGGATTTTAGTTTCCCATCCTGGGATTGAATCTGCGTCCTGTGCACTAGAAGGCATATTCTCGACCATTAGGCCAACAGGGAAATCCTTGTGAGTGACTATTTTAGATCTACTGCCCAAACACAGAAATATGTATCAAAGCACCAGTGTTAGAGGTATAAACTTCTCCCAAAACAAGCTTGAAAAATTTCAGAACATAACATCTTTTTCTTTTATAACAACAAATGCATGTAACTGAGTTTGTGTTTTGGGGAGTTCGCTGTATAAATGAACAAATAAGAAGTTTCCAAATTAACCTCAACATACATTTATTTTTAATTTATTAGAGGATAGCTAGCATGGACAGGGAGGCCTGGCGTGCTGCGATTCATGGGGTCGCAAAGAGTCGGACACAACTGAGCGACTGAACTGAACTGAGTAAAAAAAAAAATCTTGCTATTAAGCTTATGTGTATGTTGTTAAAAACTAGCATTAAATATAGCAATTTTTAGAACATAGACCAATAAAATATATTTTTTCAAGGAGAAATATTTTATCACTGACCTTGTAGAGTTGCCGGTATTTAGTGACACAAAAAAAGCAAATAAACTTCAGTTTGCTTTATCATTCTTATAAATTCTCTCTATATAACATGTCATTTTATTTTTTGTCCTCTGAGAGACCACTTCCACTTCCTAAGCTTGGTTTACCAGTCTGCACAATATTAAACAAAATGACCTTAAGATATACAGATATTTATATATTGAATTTTTAGCTATTTAATTCAGTGTAGGTCATGAATCTTTCGATTAAAGTCCTGTTTTGGAATTCTTCACATCTGGTGAGCCTGAACCAAAAGCAGAATGTCAACTTTGCCACCTCAAAATTTCACAAGGATTAAAAAAAAAAAAAAAAAAGCTCCCCAAATCATGTATAATATCCATGATAAACCATTTTCAACTGAGACATAAAAGGAATGTAGAGTAGGAAGAAAAGAAGAAAGTGGGTTTTGCGTTTTGTTTTGCTGTTGTTGTTTTAAAGAGGTATCCACAAGGATCTGGCTTCACCAGGGGCTTCAGCGGAAGGCTTTCATGTTCTCAAGCACAGCCCCGGGGCTCCGCAGAGTCCCAGAGGGAGAAACTGCCTTTGTGCTCAGTCACCCCTCAGATTTCTCACTTCCCCTTATGCTTTTGACCTCTGCAAAGTCCTTACTTTCTTACCAGCCGAGACAATGATTAAAACTATTTTCAAAATATTTTTCTGTCTTATTCAGCTTTTAGGTTGTTTGCATTTGAAAAGTCATTCAGGGCACCTACTCTGCCATCCCTCTGGACGTTGACAGCTTCTAAAGAATGCTTTTCTCTTCACTTCCTCCAGCATGACTCTCTGATGTCTGCAACTGGCTCCTATCACTGCGATTTATGTTCTCATAGCTTTGTGCACTTCCCCTTTCATAGCAGGTCCTTATAATATTTGTGTCTCTTTTTCAACAAACTGTCAGCTTCCTGAAGCCTCCCTGCATTGCTTGCTGTAATGGCCCCAAAGCTTCACTTGGATACATTCAAGGTGCCTCTTGCTTGCTTGCTTCCTTTCTTCCTTTCCCTACTCAATTCTCCTTTCTCAGCCCCTTTTTCTTTATTCATTCCTTCAGTAAATATTTAATGAGAGCCAGCTGACCTATTTAAACAAGTAGCTAAAATACAATGTCCTATGTATCATAGTCCCCTTCATGGATCACGGCCTTGATGTAGCGAAGCGGCTTGCATAACTCAATGAAGCTATGAGCCATGCTGTGGAGGTCCACATTACTTTGCCAACAAAGGCCCATATATTCAAAGCTATGGTTTTTCCAGTAGGCATATATGGATGTGAGAGTTGGACCGTGAAGAAAGCTGAGTGTTGAAGAATTGATGCTTTTGAACTGTGGTGTTGAAGAAGACTCTTGAGAGTCCCTTGGACTGCAAGGAGATCCAACCAGTCCATCCTAAAGGAAATCAGTCCTGAGTCTTTATTGGAAGGACTGATGTTGAAGCTGAAGCTCCAATGTCTTGGCTACCTGATGTGAAGAGTCTGGAAAGCCTGGTGTGCTGCAACCCATGGGGTTGCAGAGTCGGACACGACTTAGTGACTGAACAACAACAAAGTGTTATGGTATGAGAATTATAAGATGACATAGATGTGTGTGTGGGGGGGGTTAAGCTTAAGCTAAACTTGAGAAATTTAGGGAGGACCAACAGAAGACTTTATAGATTTCCCACAGCAATTATCCACTCACTAATACTCTTTTTTCTGCCTCTCTCCCTTTCCTGCCTCACTGTCTTCTCTCTCCCTTTATATTCTCCCTGGAATTATCTCCCAAAGAAACCACCTGGATCAAACACTTATCTCAGGCTTTGCTTTTAAAGAAAGCCAAATAAGGAAAAGGATAGACCATTGTTCCAGTCTTTCCCTGTCTTTCACTTTAGTGCAACAGTTTAGTCTCAGATCTGACTGTTACCTCCTTCATTTTCACCAAGTTTTTCAAAGTAAACTTCTGAGAGAGATACTTATTTTTCCCAGATCCTCTTTCCTAGACCAGACTCTTCTTTCAATCATCAGAAGCCTATAGACTGGCTATTTCAGAGTAAGGCACACGTTCTCACCCCAGTTAAATCCACTGTGGTGGCCGCATAGGGTATAGAGGGCTGACCTCAGTAACATCTACTGGCAGAGAAATGAGGTGGCAGGCACCGATGGGATTCTCCAGGCCAGAATACTGGAGTGGGCAGCCTTTCCCTTCTACTGGGGATCTTCCCAACCCAGGGATCAAACCCAGGTATCCCTCATTGCAGGCAGATTCTTTAGTAGCTGAGCCACAAGGGAAGCCCAAGAATTCTTGAGTGGGTAGCCTATCCTTTCTCCAGCAGATCTTCCAGATCCGGAAATTGAACCAGGGTCTCCTGTATTGTAGGAGGATTCTTTACCAACTGAGCTATCAGGGAAGCCCCAATAATATCTCAGTTCAGTTCAGTTCAGTTCAGTTCAGTCACTCAGTCGCGTATGATTTTTGTGACCCTGTGGACGGCAGCACGCCAGACCTCCCTGTCCATCACCAACTCCTGGAGCTTACTCAGCTCATGTCCATGGAGTCGCTGATGCCATCCAACCATCTAATCCTCTGTAATCCCCTTCTCCTCCCACCTTCAATCTTTCCCAGCATCACGGTCTTTTCAAATGAGTCAGTTCTTTGCATCAGGTGGCCAAAGTATTGAAATTTCAGCTTCAGCATCAGTCCTTCCAATGAATATTCAGGACTGATTTCCTTTAGGATGGATTGGTTGGGTCTCCTTGTAGTCCATGGGACTCTCAAGAGTTTTCTCCAGCATCCCAGTTCAAAAGCATCAATTCTTCAGCACTCAGCTCTCTATAGTCCAACTCTCACACACATACATGACTACTGGAAAAACCATAGCTTTGACTAGACAGACATTTGTTGGCAAAGTTATGTCTCTGCTTTTTAATATGCTGTCTAGGTTGGTCATGACTTCTCTTCCAAGGGGCAAGTGTCTTTTCATTTCATGGCTGCATTCACCATCTGATGTGATTTTTGGATCCCCCAAAATAAAGTCTGTCACTGTTTCAATTGTTTCCCCATCTATTTGCCATGAAGTCATGGGACCAGATGCCATGATCTTAGTTTTCTAAATGTTGAGTTTTAAGCCAACTTTTTCACTCTCGTCTTTCCCTTTCATCAAGAGACTCTTTAGTTCTTCTTCACTTTCTGCCATAAGGGTGGTGTCATATGCATATCTGAGGTTATTGATTTTCTCCCTGCCAATCTTCATTCCAGCTGTGCTTCATCCAACCTGGCATTTCACACGATGCACTCTGCATATAAGTTAAATAATCAGGGTGACAGTATACAGCCTTGACGTAGTCCTTTCCCAATTTGGAACCAGCCTGTTATTCCATGTCCAGTTCTAACTGCTGCTTCTTGACTTGCATACAGATTTCTCAGGAGGCAGGTCAGGTGGTCTGGTATTCCCATCTCTTTAAGAATGTTCCACAGTTCGTTGTGCTCCACACAGTCAAAGGCTTTGGCATAGTCAATAAAGCAGAAGGAGATGTTTTCCTGGAACTCTCTTGCTTTGTTCATAGTCCACCAGATGTTGGCAGTTTGATCTCTGGTTCCTCTGCCTTTTCTAAACCCAGTTTGAACTTCTGGAAGTTCCTAGTTCACATACTGTTGAAGCCTGGCTTGGAGAATTTTGAGCATTTCTTTGCTAGTGTATGAGACGAGCGCAACTGTGCGATCATTTGAATATTCTTTGGCATTGCCTTTCTTTGGGACTGGAATGCAAACTGACCTTGTCCAGTTTTGTGGCCACTGCTGAGTTTTCCAAATTCACTGGCATATTGAGTGCAGTGCTTTTACAGCACCATAATATCTACTGGCAGAGAAATGAGGGTGGCAAGCAGTCTGAAAATTAGTATGAGTTGAATTCTTTCAACAGTACTGTACAGGAAGTAATATTGTTCCACTATCATATGAGAAAACTGAGGTTCAAAGAGGTTAAGTGATCAGTTTAAGATTTCACACACATTAATGGTTGTGTCTGGGCTTACATCCCAAACTTTCTAACCCCAGCATTCTTTTTACTATGTCACAATGTATCTATAGCTTGAATGGTCCATCCTCAGCAGATTAGATGTAAAACCAATATGCCTCTTTTAAGGTAATTGTAATATGTGACAAAGTAAATTATTTCCTGAAACAAGCTCATGCTTGTCTTTTACCTTTTTTGTTTTGAGAGCATAAAATCAAAATATATAACCAAACAAGTGCATCTTTGTAGTGGAAACAGAAAGATTAGGGGCTAAGTGGTGGGAAGCGGATAGTTTGTCTTAGAAAATTCATAGGTAATTGGTGACATAGTTGAGATCTTAACAGGAGATATTATAGTTGGAAGGCGCTATAAATCTAAAGCCTGTCTCACTCAGAGTGGACATTTCATCACATCACTGTGAAAGCTTGTAAGCAAAAACATGTCTGTAAGATTCCCCATTGACCCAGGATCTATTTTTGTGATGTGAAGCAATGGCTCTTCAAAAATACACACAATGCCTGGCAGGGCATTTATTTTTTCAAGTGGAAAGGGAATGTATTGCCTCAACATAATAGAAGACCCCAGTAGGGTAAATAAACTTCACATTTGTCTCTAGTCAGGATCAAATGAGACCTCCCCAGTGACTCAGAGAGTAAAGACTCCACTTGCAATGCAGGAGACCTGAGTTTGATCCCTGGGTCAAATAGCACCCTCAGGATTCAGCTCTTCTATCTTTTAGCTCTGTCTTTGATTGGTAAAATTTTAGTCTTTATCAGATGGAAGCAGTCATTTCAGTTCCCACCCCCTTTCAGGTTTCAAGTCAATAGAATCAGTGCAAAAGTCTATTTCCTAGGAGCCTTAGCACAGATCTCAGGGAATACTGTTGAGTCCTAGGTAATGGCTTGCCCATCCCTGAACCGATCATTGTGATGAAAGAAATTAGGTTGCCTGATTGGCTGCACCTGATTGCCTGGTTTGGCTACTGTGTTGGATTTACCTAAAACACTCCAATGAAGAGTGGCAGGAGATGGAACCCCTAACAAAATCAAGATCCTTTTATCACAAGAAAAGAATAAACTCTTGATGGCCCCAGTAGATAGGCTTTCCAGGTGGTGCTATTGGTAAAGAACCCTCCTGCCACGGTAGGAAACATAATAGATGTGGGTTTGATCTCTGGGTCAGGAAGATCCCCTGGAGGAGGGCCACTCCAGAATTCTTGCCTGGAGAATCCCATGGACAGAGGAGCCTGGTGGGCTACAATTCATAGGGTTGCAAAGAGTCTGACACTACTGAAGTGACTTAGCATGCATGCACGACCCCAATATAAGCACACACATATATACAACAAGCATCCCTTACATAACCTATGCAATCCTCACAAAGAAAGCTGTGGTTCTAACGCACTGGGATACAAACATGTTCAAAAACTTGTTGGATTTGAGCTGTTCTCAGATACTAAAGCTAATTCATGGGTTGACAGATTCTGTAGGTAGAATTTAAAAGGCCAAGGGTTCAAACATCCAAGGCAAATCTGGATTGCTCTTCTAATGCCAATCTAGCAAATTCCTATTCGTTCCTCTATCCTAGTTTATTTGCTATCTTCTCTGTGAAGCATTCCCTCATTCTCTAATCAGGCTCCTTTCCTTTCACAATTATAGTGGTTATTGATAGTTCTGCAAAGAAGGTTGTTGCATAAAGTGTTGTTCAGTCACTCAGTTGTGTCCGACTCTTTGTGACCCCATGGACTGCAGCACGCCAGGCCTCTCTGGCAGATTTAGTTCCAGACCACCGCAATAAAGTGAATATTGCAATAACGTGAGTCACAGGAATTTTTTTTTCCCAATACATATAAACGTTATGCTTACTATACTGTGTATAAGTGTCATATAATACATTATGTCTAAAAAACAATGTGTATACCTTAATTAAAAATACTTTAGTGATAAAAATTGTTAATCACCATCTGAGCTTTCAGTGAGTCATAATAGTTTTGCCGTCAGAAGGCCATGATGTCAATGAGTGCTGACTAATCAGGGTGGTGGTTACTAAGGGTTGGAGTAACTGTGGCAATTTCTTAAATTAAGACACAATAAAGTTTACTGCATTGATTGACTCTTCCTTTTACTATAGCACTTCAAGGCCATTGTAGGGTTATTAATTGGCCTAATTTCATTATTGCTGTGTCTCAGGAAATAGAGAGTCCTGAAAGGTGGAAAGAGGCAAGGAATAGCAATTTGGTGAACAGATTGAACACACACACAGCATTTGTCAATTAAGTTCACTGTCTTCTAAGGGCACATTTTGTAGCATCTCAAAACAGTGACAGTGGTAACATTTAAGAAGACTGATTACAGATTACTATAACAAATATAATAACAGTAATGAAAAGTCTGAAATATTGTGGAAATTGTAAAACTAAGACAGAGACACTAGGTAAGCAAATGCTGTTGGAAAAGTGATGTTGATAGACTTACTCAGTGCAGGGTTGCCACAAATCCTCAATTGGTAAAAGAAAAAAAAAAAAAAAAAAAACACACAGTGTTTGTGAAGAGCAATAAAATGAGATGTGCCTGTACACATTCTTCTCAAGAAAACATGGAACATTATCCAGAGTAGATCACATAGTAGGCCACAAAATAAGTTTTAACAAATTTAAGAGGAGCAAAAATCACATCAATTATCTTTTTCTAATGACAATTTAGTGAAATAAAAAATTAATAACAGTAAGAAAATAGAAAAATTCATAAGCACGTGGAAACTACACAATAGATTCTTGAATAACCATTGGGTCAAAGAGAAAAAAATGTAAAAGGGAATTTAAGAAATATTTCAAGACAAATAAAAATGAAAACACAACATTCCAAAACTTATGGGATCCAGGACAAAAAAAAGTAATAAGAGGGAAGTTTATAGTTGATAGAGATGAATGCTTATAGTCAAAAACAAGAAAGATCTCAAATAAACAACCTAATTTTACACCTCAAGGAATCAGAAAAAGAGAAACAAATTAAGCACAAAAATAGTAGAAGAAATGAAATACTAAAGATTAGAGCAGAAATAAGTGAAATAGAGAACAGGAAAACAATTTTAAAAATCAACAAAACCAACGGTTGGTCTTGAAAAGATAAACAAAATCCACAAATCATTATTTTTCCATATGTATGCCTGTTCTTTGTCTTATTGACCTCTGTATGGTCACACTTGCCTAGGATAGGACCCCAACAAGGTCTTCACATGAGTTTACTAAGTAAATTGAGACATAACACCCAGTATAGCCCTGACATGTTGTTAAGTATCCAACGTGCTAAATGCACTGAGCACAGATTTCCCTGGAACAAAAAGCTCTGCTTGTTTATTGGTGGAAATCTAATTATGCTTATTTTATTTAACATGCAATTATGAAATAGATACATCAGTCCTCAAACCTCAGACATCTTGTTTACCTAAAGTGTCTGTCTATCTCCACAGCCCCGGAGAACGGTTCTGAGAGATTCTCCTTAGAGAAGAGCATAGGCTGCTGCACATACTTTATTTTGATTTTATTTGACCCTCAAAGACTCATTTGTGGCTGATTTCTCACTTCAGTAACGTTGCCAATGAGCATGTACAGGATCATACTGAGCCCAGGAATTTCAACCTGAAGTCACACATACAGCAGAATGCTTAAAAACACAGTCTTTGTCATCACACGCACCCAGGCTATGTACTGACATTTCAACACATTAGTGAATGCCCACAGTGTTCATTCCTTTAGGATTGTTTCTTGTCATCCTTAAGCTCCAATTTGTTTTTGCATAAAAGAGAGGAAAAGAATCATACCTAAGTCATGTGAAATTTAAAGAAAAGAGCATTAAGCTATGACAAACCTAGACAGGATATTAAAAATCAGAGACATCACTTTGCCAACAAAGTTACATATAGTCAAACTACTGGTTTTTCCACTAGTCATGTATGGATGTGAGAGTTGGACCATAAAGAAAGCTGAGCGCCAAAGAATTGATGCTTCGAGCTGTGGTGCTGGAGAAGACTCTTAAGAGTCTCTTGGGCTGCAAGGAGGTAAAGCCAGCTAATCTTAAAGGAAATCAATTCTGAATATTCATTGGAAGGACTGATGCTAAAGCTGAAGATCCAACACTTTGGCCACCTGATAAAACGGCTGACTCATTGAAAAAAGACCCTGATGATGAGAAAGATCGAGGGCAAGAGGAAAAGGGAGCAACAAAGGATGAAGTAGCTGGATGGCATCACTGATTCAATGGACATGAATTTGAGCAAACTCCGAGAGATGGTAAAGTTTAGGAAAGCCTGGCATGCTGCTGTCCATGGTGTCACAAAGAATCAGACATGACTTAGCAACCAAACAACAAAGAAACCTCTAATCTGGGCTTAATAAAAGTCACCAAGCTAGGAACACACATATGGTTGCATGCTCATTTGTGTCTGACTCTGTGACCCTATGGACTGTAGCCCACCAGGCTCCTGGATTCTCCAGGCAATAATACTAGATTGGTTTGCCATTTCCTCCTCCAGAGTATCTTGCTGACCCAGGGATCTAACCTGTGTGTCTTGTGTCTCCTGCATTGGCAGGCAGGTTCTTTACCACTTGGGAAGCTAGGAATGCTTCCCACACAGTAAGAAAGAAAAAAAAAAGAAAAGAAACTTAAGGAAGATTACCAAGTAAAATTCTCTTAGGTTAAACAGATAATTTGATGTATATCTCTTTTGCAAGATTTTTTCTTCCCTTTGTCATGTTTAACATAAAAACTGTGCACCTTATCCTGGCACATCCATCTGTCCACCATTTGGCTTGCTGGCCCCACTTGCCTCATCTCTTACAATAGCTAACTCCTTTTTTCAACAGTGAAAACATTGGCCTGGTTACATCATGATTTGGTCATGTCATTCCATCTCCCTAGAACGTCTACCTGCTCCTCTTTGCTAGATGAGAAACTCCTCCTCATTGCCCAAGTCTCACCTCAGCCTCCATCTTCTCCACCTTCTCCATTGTGAGTTCCTGCTCTGTGCTCCCAGAGCACGTTGGATAGAATTCTGGCAAAATGCTCTCAATTTTGTGCATACTTACATATGCTTCCCCGATGGCAAAGAACCCCCCTGTCAATCCAGGAGACTTAAGAGACATGAGTTTGATCCCTGGGTCAGAAGGATCACCTGGAGAAAGGAAGTGGCAGCCCACAGCAGTATTCTTGCCTGGGAATCCTATGGACAGTGACGCCTGGCGATCCGATGTAGTCCATAGGGTTTCAGAGAGTCAGACATGACTGAAGCAACTAACACTCACACATGTATGTATTATTTCTCAAGCTGGATTATAAGATCTTCCAGAGAGGTGCCCAGGGCTGTTTCATCTTCACATCCCTGGAGCATAGCTTACCTGCTGGTGATAATTGGAACAAAGAAGCCTCAGTGACATTGACTGCTTGAACTTTTGCAAAGGCAAGTTTGGTCTGGCTACCTGATTTTAGTCGAACCCCAGGTTTCACCCAGGGCTTCCCTGGTGGCTCAGATAGTAAAGAATCTGCTTGCAATGCAGGAAACTGGGTCGCTAAGATCCCCTGCAGAAGGGAATGGCTACCTACTCCAGTATTCTTGCCTGGAGAATTCCATGGACAGAGGAGCCTGGCGGGCTACAGTCCACGGGGTCACAAAGAGTTAGACATGACTGAGCCACTAACACTTTGACTTTCCAGGTTTTACTCAGGCTTGAGTGATGCCACAGAGCTTGCTGGCCACTTTTCGGTGCAGACCTTGGATACTGTTATCCCCACAAGAGAGAACAAGCTCTGGGAACAGAGTCACACTGAAGCAGCTGAGGAAAAATCTACCATGGTAAAGTATTTATTCACTTGGAGAAAGCATGTGGCCAATATTTCCTGCAGCCAGGTTGGAGAGTCTCTTTGGGACCTTGAGCTGAGAGCTGTGGCAGCTTGCTTGGAAGCCAGTAAAGGAAAATGTCATTAATTAATGACATCCTCTTTCCACCCTCGGAAGTGTGGCATTTGGAATCAGACTGATGGGAATTTTAATTTCAATCTTCACCTATGTGACCTTGAAAAAATTACTTAACTTTTCTAAGCTTCCGTATTATCTTCATCTGTGAAACAGGAATAACTGTATTTTCCCAAGAGGGATGTTGTGAGGAATCTGGACAGACTATAGTATAGAGTATATAGCATCTATACTTTTGAATATTTAGAGTATAGTTTCTGGAGGATCTTGGCACACAGGATCCTTGACTCAAGAGCAACAGTTGTTACTGAGATAATCCAGCTTATGACTAGTTACTTGAGTCAGGCAGGATATCTTCTGTGCTGAAATCACAGATTCCATGTAACTAACTCCCTCTTTTCAATACGTTGTCACTTTCCAAACTATGAATGCATTGCCATATTAATACTTCTCAAGATAGCTGTGTCATTACATGTCTATGTAAGACGTTCAGTCACATCTGACTCTTTGTGACCCCATGGCCTCTAGCCCACCAGGCTCCTCTGTCCATGGATTTCTCCAGGCAAGAATGCTAGAGTGGATCGCCAGTTCATTCTCCAGGGGATCTTCCCAACCCAGGGATCAAACCTGGGTCTCCCACACTGCAGACAGACCCTTTACCGTCCGTCGTTACATGGGGTCTCCTTGAAGTTGGCAGACCCCAAAATTATGAGCCCTAAATTCAAGCAAGTTATTTCTGGGTTCTTGGCAAATAACTAACCTCATGCAGCAATGAAATTCTATTACTTCCCACCTGATAATGACACTTCTTGACTTTCTGTCCTTGACAATAATACTCACTTTTCCTATATTGTCTCCCAGATTTCTTAACATGGTTTATAAAGCCATCTACCTTCCCATCCTTAGGACTTTGTATAATTGCCTCCTCTTCCTGGAGCTTTACCATTTGCTCATCTCAACTCTAACCCTTCAGGTCATGAGTTATCTGCCATTATGACCACCCCATGGAGGATTCACCAACCCTTAGTAGGTATAGGACTCAGTGCACTTTTTTTTTCCATCACTTATCAAGCTTGATATTACTCCTGGATTTTAAATCCCCAAAAGTGGTTTCATCTGAGCCACTCCCCTTGTGCTCCAGGCACCAACACTAATAAAGGGGGAAAAAATCCAATTTAATTGACCTAGCCATATTCACACCCTCATAAAGCAGATATTCTTGTTTTTATATTAATTTTCTTGGAGCTCTTTTACCTCTCATAAAAATTGGGATGGTAATACCTTCCAGAGACAATTTCTTTGGCTCTTTGGGAACAAAAGATAACCCCGCAAAAAGAGAGGATCCCTGTGTCTGTGTTTGTTTCTATAATGTTCCAACCAGGAAGGTTGTCTAACGTTCAAGTCTCTTGATTCTTTTGTGAAACACAGAGAGAAATCTTCCCTCCCTATTTCATGGGTTTATTAAATGGATTCAAAGAGAAAAATGTATTAGAACATGATGTGCAGAATGTTGATGTAAATGGGAACAGTGCCTGTAACCGACACACCTTGTCTCAGAGAAAGGAGAAAATTGAGTCCTAATAGCAGATTTTCTAATAAAGTTCAGATTAAAGTTCAGGGAAGATTGGGAAGTGAGACATGGATATTTTAGTGAATATGTTTATAAATTACCTGGCTAGAGATGTAGTTTGGGTGGGGAGGGTGTGGGGGAGACATTCTGAGAAGCTGATTTGGCCTCAGATCTCAGGTCTAAAGATTCTGTGATGGGATGGGAAGGAAGGTACAGAGACTTTGTTCTTCCCATGTCAGCCTTTGCCTAATTTTTGTAGCTATTTTATGCATAATTTAAATCTACAGACTTTAGGTGAATAGTAAGCATTTTTTGGGTTCTTTTTTGAAAGTCATAAATGCTCATCAAGCAGAAATTATCAGTGTGACACCATTTTCTTGGCATCAAATTGCAGTTTAATGGCAGATCTAGGGTAGGTCTGTACTGATTTTGTGGCAAAGAGATTTGTGCTGTGTTTTCTAAGAGATTGTAGCACAGGAGGCCTTTTGACACGTTGTGAAACAGGCCCTTGCTGATCAGTTCACTCACCCACGTGTTTTCAGCTGAATGTATTCATTTCAATCTAGTCAATACCTACAAATACTGAGTCCTTGACATGTTTGCTTAATCTATCCCTTAGGGGAAAAAAATGACTGTAGTGAACTATATCTGAGGTCCCTTAGGCACCAGCCCTGAACCTTTGCCTTCTAATCTTCATAAATTTGTATAAAAATATCAACAATGCCTCTGTTAAAGTCCCAGTCCAACATAAGTGCGTCATTAACTTTGGTTTCTTTTCTATTTGCTTCTAGATCCATGCTGTCTTCTCCTGATATACTACCACCCGTCCACCCTCTCTTGAGTACCCTCTGAGGTAATGGTAACAGATCCACCTGTGAGGAGCTGAGATGCTTATCTTTTAAGTCCCAACCCTCATTGGGTGGGGGTGCCCCGTAGGGTGCTCTGCAGGTGGGTTCAGTGAGCACCCATCTGGAGAAAGCCTCAGGTGAACTAGCAGAGAGATGCAGATGCTTGAAGAAGGATGCTGTCAGCCTTCATAGGAACCTGTCCGCTTGGGCTGCAGGTGAGCAGGGTGTGGGCCAGGCAGTGTGGGTGTTTGTTGCAATGTGTATCCCAGGCCAAGAGGGATCAGGAGATAAGAACGAGAAGCGATGGGTACAGAATGGAGAACATAAGGCATGATGCTAGGAGGCAAGAGGGCAGTCGACACAGAGAAAATGTGAGTTAGACTAGGAGACCTAAGCAGTTAGCATGGATCTACAGATTTCCCTGCCCAGGTGCCTGGAGCCCCCGGGGGCCCACACACAGACTCCATCTGCCTTGTCAGTGTGGTGAGATCAAAAACTACTTTTCATGATACCTGTGAGATTCTGTCCTTTCTGCCAACTCATGTGCATCCTTAAACTATCCCACCTCTTCTTCCTTAAACCCACTTGAGTGAATCTTTGTTCCTTGCCAACCAAAGAGCCCCAGCTAAAGCACTCCTTAAATCTGCAACCAACCTCAGCTAAACCAGAGCCTCAGGCTTCGTCATAAATGCTTGTTGGTGTTCTGCCAGGCAGCATGGTCGGGACATGAAGAAGGCAGGCTGTCGAGCCAGACCACCTGGGTTTAATTTCCAGCTCATCTACTTTTTACTGTGTGACTTTAGCAAGTTACTTAACTTCCTTGTGCCTCAATTTTCTTATCTCTAAAGTGGGGATAATGATACCTGCCTTAATGCATTGGGGCTTCCCAGGTGGTGTGAGTGGTAAAGAACCCTCCTGTCAATGCGGAGACATATGAGACATGAGTTCGATCCATGAGTTGGCAAGATCCCCTGGAGCAGGAAATAGCAACCCACTCCAGTCTTCTTGCCGGGGAACTCCCATAAACAGAGGAGCCTGGTGGGCTACAGTCCATAGGCTGGCAGAGGATCAGACATGACTTAGCAAGCATGTGCTATATTACTTTAATTTTTTGAATATCTCAATGGACAGGAGGGAAAACTTGAAGACAGGTCTGATCTTGAAAATTGGTGTTTTTCCAAGATTGAATGCCTCAAACATAACCTAGGAACTAGTCAAGGAGGCAACAGCCTCACCGTAGCAAGGGACCAAGTTGATCCTCTTAGACTCTCTTGGCGGAGACTTCTGCTATTCCCAGATCTTTGGGGCTTCTTTGCACATAAATGAGGGTGGGCAAGCTGGGATAATCTCATTCTCTGCTTCAGGATACCTTGCATATATGCAGCTGGGAGTTTAGCTAAGTCTCTGCACAGGAAGATGCTAGAGGTAGCTTCAAGTCTGCTCAGTAGGAGCCTCCAGCAGCCCTTCCATAGAGCAGGGATACCACTGAGGTTGACACCCCTGACAAGTGAGAACTGGCTGGCATTCTGTCACCAAGTCCAGGGACATCTTATTAAACTGTTAGACTTTTCTAGCCTCTGTCTACATCTTGCACTTCCCATTAAATTCTGAAAGGACAGAAAAAGGGTGATTGAGGCTGGAACTCTGCCTTGCCCCTTGGTTTCTCCCACTAGACTGTGACGCTCCTTAGAGCTGAGACAGGTCCTGGCTCCTCTGTTGGCCCCACTGGTCTATGGCCCCTGAAAACTGGAACAGAACTGAGCTGCGAAAATATTTAATGGCCAAAAAAATTCTGTGCATGTAGACACAGACGAAATAATACGATAAAACTCCTCCCCCAGGGGCATTCACATAATGCTGCCCCCACCCTCCCCACCTATAACACTCTTTCAACATTGCTGCCTATTAAAACTATTAATCCTTTAGATCTCAGCAAATATATTACCTCTCAAAGGAGTGATCCCAGGTTGGCCAATTAGCCAAGCCCCCTTGTTATACTTTGATGTCGAACTCTGTGCAATTATATATTCAATGTCTGATTATATTTTATATTGTGCTCCCCTTCCCCCCACTATAACCTTTATTATACCTAAAAACACATCAGCTTCAGGCACCATGGCATCTCAGGTGTCCAGCAGAGTGACTGGAACATAGAAAAATCACAAAACAATAGTTTCTGAGTCAATGAAAAAATGAACAAATATAAAGACAGCAAGCAAAAAAATATGTTTACTACAACCCTGAGTCCTAAAATGATTAAAAAGCCAATAGTTGGCTTTTATAGATCCAAGGTTGGCCAAAAACCAGCTGGAGGAGAATGGTTTAGGAAATATATAAAAGCTTTCTAATCATCTTTGTTATGGGGGTCCTTTTAGCCAGACAATTATGTTCTCCTGCTCTCCTTTCAGTAAACAGGTTTAGAAGGGAGGTGCATTTCCATGATGTTTGCCAATTTTATAGATGCATTTTTTTCTTCTAGAGCTGATGAGTGAATGCTTATTAAAAAAGAAAGAAACAGGTGGTTCAAATGGAGAGTTTTAGCCCACTGAAGCATTAGTTTAGTGCGGTATTTTTTCCTTAATACAGACCTTTAATAATTGGAGTGATGTGCCCTTCAGTACTGTATGGGTGCCAATCTTTGTAAAACTACATGCAAATTTTTTGAGATGGAATTTAAACTCATCTTTGTTTCTTTTATTTTTATGATTATTTTTAATATAACACGAACCAAAATGCTTGTTTCCACCACCACACATTTGTTTTGAAACATTGTCCATACTCAGCACAGATCACATATATTAACTGCAATGTTCATATAACACATCAATGTAAGGGTCACTGATTTCTCTATAAAGAGCAGTTCAAATACCAAAATGGTTATCTTTAAGGGCATTTCCACTCACACATTGGGTATTTCATAGAAACTACCTAACCCAAACCTGTAGATTTTTCTTTTTTTCTATTTTATTTATGTTATTCTGAGGAACTTGGATTCATTGATTTTCACTAACCTATGCCAGTGTTTTCCAAATAGTGCTTTATCAAAACGAATGTCTTATCTCCTGTTTTGACAGTCTTCATGGCAAAGCAGGAGACTGAGTGAAAACCATTCCTTCCTTCAATTATTCAGCTGTCCCTTCATCCATCTATTTGTTCAAATATTTGTTCATAGAGTGAAGACAACTTTATTTGAAATCTACCACCTGTCAGGAATGTCACCAGGCTCAGCATCGTGATACCATGATTCAAATTACCCTTCATTCCACCTGTATGACCCTGCTGGAGGTCATCCTCATACACCTGGCAGACACTATGGTCCTTGTAGCGTTAGTCATTACCTCAATGCGTCTCTCCTTTTCTCATCAAAGCCTTACCTCTTGGGTGCAGAGACGCATCAGTTGGATCATCTGATGTTGGGTAGAAAAGGCAGGCAAGTCAACGGTCACAACTCAACGTGGTATGTGTGAAGATAGGGCTAAGATTAGGTGTGTGTGAGAGCACAGATAAAGGGTGAATCCGCCATGCTGAGGATGTAGGGATGGAAAAGGAAGATGATCTCTGAGCTGAGTGTTGTCAGACACATACAACTGAGTGTAGTGAAGGGAGAAGGAAGGGAACCTAAGAGAGGGAGCCAGGTGTATTTGGATTTCCACAAGCTCTTTGACAGTTTCATGGTCAATGGAACTACTTCTAGAATTGGATATTGGCATATTTTTCATTAGTCTAATAAAGGGGGAGCCTTAGAGAGACTCAGCATGGCCCTCCTGCCTCTTTACGTTTCCACCCCAGGTTCTTCCTCTCATCTTCCATGTGGTCTCCCCTGCTCAGCTGCTTTGTCTGAGTGGAAACTCACTCACTGCTGGTGCTTGGAGCACACATCCCATGCCCGTGTCTTTTTGACCAGCGCAATCCCAGGCTGAGTCCACTGCCAGCCGTCTGCTGACCTTGGCCAGTTGGGCAGACTCAGCGCCTCTGGTGGAAGGTGACGGTGAGCCTTCTGCTAACAGGAAACACCTGGCTAATTCTGCTGATGCTGCAAACTGGGAAAGAAAGATAGGCAGTCACCGTTTTTCAAACTGACAGCTGGAAATTAAAAAAAACAAAAAACAAAAAACAGTCATAAGGCCAAATGTTCACTGGGGCAGAGCATCTTGATGGGAAAGTTGAAAGTGAATCATCTTAATGAGGAGAGGACATGGCTTTGGGTATATTGCCTATCAGAATGCCGGGCATAGGCAGATAAAACCCCCAAACGTTGACTTAATAGACATTAAGGAAGGAGATAAGACCTCCAGGAAGCCTCCTGTACTTCCTATCTACATATAACCTCACTTTATCAACACCAATGCACTTATAAGCCAAAATCTGAAATTCTGAAGCAGAGATTGCCTTTTCAGACAGAGTAATACCACAGGACCCAATTAACTGGGGACAAATAGAAAGTGGGAGATAAAATATTGTATAATGAGATCAGCTGGGGGATGCAAATGAAATCCCACAGTCTCGTAATGTGATAGAAAAAATATTTGTACAAATCATTATATTTATATGTAGAACATCAACGAGTTGCCCAAATCCAGTGCCCATGTGAAATCGCCCTCTGGGCTATTGAGAATTCCAGGTATAGTCAGATTCTGGTCCAGAGATGCTCCATTTAGGAAAACCCGAACTGAATGCATCATCTATTATGAATCTGTGGTTGCCGTCGGTTTCCGGAAATACATAGTCCTGCATTCTCAGAAATGTATTCCTCTACTGCTTCAAGCTTTCATTTCACATGATGTTACAGAAAGAGGTAACAAAAGGGAAAGCAAACCTCAGTCATTTTCACAAGCCTACAATTTACCAGATAATGTTTTTTTCACATACCTTCTTTAATTTACTTCACATTCATGCAAGAAACAGAACATAGTTCTTCATTTTACAAATTTGGACTCAAGATTGTGTGTGTGCTTAGTCACTGGGTCATGTTTTCCAGCAAAAATATTGGAGGGGGGTCACCATTTCCCACTCCCCCAGGGGATCTTCCTGACCCAGGGATCAAACCCACAACTCCAGGATCTTCTTCATTATAGGTAGATTCTTTACCCACTTGAGCCATTGGGAACTCAAGAATAGCAGGTGCTAAATGACTTACTTAAGGCTGAACAGTGGAAGAGTGGGGTCTGGGCCACCATCTCAGAAATGCTAGAAGCAAAGTGAATGACTCTGTTCTATACAGAATGAATCACAAGTTGCTCCAAGTACTACCTGGGTACATCTGTGTTTTTAATATCCAGGTCCTAGTAAACCCTAGTCCCCTCATCTTTATAACCCACCCATCATGCTGCTGCTGACTAGTACTCAGTCATGTCGAACCCTGCAGCCCCATGGACTGTAGCCCACCAGCCTCCTCTGACCACCAATCCCGACAAGCTGAAATAAGGTGCTTGCAGTTCAAGGTGCTTACCTGTCCCATCTCACATCTTCAAGATTTGTGACTCAAAGGGAAACTTTCCATTCACAGTGAAGCTTTTGGAATAGCAGGAGAGGTGGAATTTATGCCCTTGTTTGTGACTCTTTCTCTTTGATATTATTTAATAACCAGATAATCTCAGAAACAGAATCAAGCCAATCAATCAATACCCAAGGACACAGCTACCTAACTTTCAGTTAAATCACTTATTTCCTGTGGTGTGTTGGTTGCTCGTCTGGGATTTCAGGTTCATATTAAGAAAGCTCCCATGTATGATCTCCATCCCCTAGTGGCAGTCACGAGCTAGTATAAGAGCTACCAAAATCCAGCAAATATGCTGTTTCTTGTTGGGCTCCCACAGCAGTTTTTCTTTTCTTTTTTTTTCGTTTTTGATGCTCAACTATTTTTCTTCCAGTTTATTGCGATAATTGACCTACAGCACAATGGTTTAACATGCATACATCATAAGATGATGATCACAATAAGCAAATATCCATCACCTCATATAGATATTGTTGTTCAGTTGCTCAGTCGTGTCTGACTGTGCAACCCCATGGAATGCAGTATGCCAGGCTTCCCTGTCCAACATCAACTCCCGGAGTCTACTCAAACTCATGTCCATTGATTCAGTGATGCCATTCAACCAGCTCATCCTCTATTGTCCCCTTCTCCTCCCACCTTCAATCATTCCCAGCATCAGGGTCTTTTCAAATGAGTCAGTTCTTCGCATCAGGTGACCAAGATATTGAAGCTTCAGCTTCAGCATCAGTCCTTCTAAAGAATATTCAGGGTTGATTTCCTTTAGGATGGACTGGTTGGATCTCCTTGCTGTTCAAGGGACTCTCAAGAGTCTTCTCTAGCACCACAATTAGCATCAGTTGTTTGATGTTCAGCCTTCTTTATGAACATTAAATAAATAGAAAAAAGCAAATTTTTTTTCTTGGATTTACTCTCTTAACCTAATATATAACATAAAGCAGTGTTAATTATATTTATCTTGATGTAATTTTTTAAAATTCAAATCTGTACAGGCACTAGCTATATTTTCCAAGAATTAAACAAGAAGAAAGTGGAGATGCTGGGGATTGAACCCAGGACCTCATACATGCAAAGCATGTGCTCTACCACTGAGCTACATCCCCATGTTGATGCAATGCTTTTAAAGAAGTTTTGTTAGTGTCTAATCAAAGAAACTTGCCTGAACCAAGCTGTTTTACCTTAGGGAAAAAAAGCAATATTATGTCATGTAGATATAATTTTGATAACGGAAGTTGGAGAATATCACACTTAGTAGCTCAACTCTGACTTTATAAGATACAATATTTTATCTTCCATAGAGGCAGTAAATCCACAATTTACAAATTATTTTCACAGGAAAAGTGACAGCAGATTATATGGAGGAAATCAGAAAAAGGTATAATGATCCAGGAATTCATTCCTTTATGAGGATCCAATTAAATTATATATTATTTAAATGTTTGATTATAAAAGTTATATAAGCTCATTATTGATACGTTATAATATATATTTATACTATCAGAGATAACTTTTCCATGCAGGGTTACTGTTTCTCAGTCTTTCTTATAGAGTTAATTGGATATACAGTTCTGTATTCTGATTTATTCCCAGTTACATTATATAATCAACACTTCCCCCACTTTCTTCAGAAACCCACAGCAGCAGTTTGTATGTAGCTGGCTCCAAATCTCTCAGCACAATTCAGTCCCTGGCCATCAGAGCTTTAAGTACATTCATAGCAAAGATCAATTCTCCTCTTTGAATCTCTTGTCTCTGGGTTTACATGTTCATTTACACATAAGGCCTAATATCAGTTTTCCAACTTTTACTGTAGATGATACTCAAGAAGTATGCTTGGATTTGTATTGCTTGCTGCCTCTAGGATGAACTCTCTTAGGCCTCTAAGACCCAGCCTGGTCCACCTCAGCCTTCAGGGGACAGTATGTTAGTTCCAAGAGTGCCTATCACAGTAATACTGGTTTTATAATCCCTTGCTTACATGTTTATCTCTTATTCTGTGGACAGTACCCCAACTGAAGATGGAACTTCCTTTATCCTCACTCTTGAATCTTTGTCCTTTAATGTGTACACTTCATACCCAGTTCACAGGTGCTCAGTAAGTGTTAACCATGTAAACGAACAAATATGTAAATATTGAATTGGTTTGCTTTGGTTTTAGTCATTGTTTCTGACTCTGCAGCCCCATGAACTGTAACCCTCCAGGCTTCTCTATCCTAAGATTTTCCAGGCAAGAATACTGGAGTGGGTTGAATATTGAATGGATAGATTCAAGTTACCAGTCAAGAGAGCCAAGAATGAACACATAATATTATCTATCTTGATAGGTTCAGCGTATTTGAATCTACAGACCACAGCTTGGATTCAAGATGAAGGGATAAAGGGTCCCCATTGTATATGGCAAGGCACCTTTCATGGATCTCAAAAAATTTTCCATGTTGTGAAAGACCTAAAGAGAAGCTGTTAGCTTTTATAATGGTTCATGATTGTAGGAATGGCAGTACATAATGTCTTTTCACACACCTTTCTATCTACAATGAACAATGTATCTCTTGAAAGCCAAGGCCCTGAAGATGTCTCTGGACCAGAAATAGACCTAATATACATTCAGATGACTACTAGGGAAGAATCTCAATCAAGAGCTATCTGGTATCAACTGTTTGCATCATGCTTTCTTAAATAGTGTTTTATTTTAATCTTATAATACTCCAAAAGCATAAGTAGAGCAAGAGTTATTATTTACATTTCAAAGATAAAACGTAGGCTCAAAAAGGGAAAATAAACAACTTATCTAAGGACTTAGTACCAATGAATAGGGCAGCCAGAACTCAAACTGACACATTCAATTCACTCTATAATGCTATTGATTAAGAAAAAAAATAGAAGAAAAAACACAAAACATCCACTTACTTATATTCTTTAGGCATATCAATTGAAATAAGCTTTTCTGTTAGATGCTAAAAGTTAGAAATGGTGTGTGTGTATTTATATTTATAATGGAAATAACAGGCACATGGAAGCCAAAACAGGTCTATGCTTGACTCATAGACAAACTATCCATTCCATACGACCTCTGGGCAATTGACTCATCTCCCAAGGTCAGTTTTCTCAACATAAAACCAAAAACCAGAAAAATAACGTCTCCAACAAACAACTCTTCTGAAGATTGATAAGGTGATATCATTGTGTACAATGTCTGGAATACAGAAGGTCTGTCAACAACAGTACTGATATTTATTACCCCAGTTCCTACAGATAAACCAGACACTAAATATGTGTGCATGCTCAGTTTTGTCTGACTCCTTGCAGTCCCATGGACTGTATGCAAAGGGCCCCTCTGTCAGTAGAATTTTCCAGGCAAAAATACTAGAGTGGGTAGCCATTCCCTTCTTCAGGGGATCTTTCCAACCCAGGGATCAAACCAGGGTCTCCTGCATTGTAGGCAGATTCTTTACCATCTGAGCTACCAGGAATATTGACAATTTTACTTGGAAAAGCTCTCTTTCCTGTTGTGCAGCTGTATCTCCATGGCCCTTCTCAGCACGAAACCAGCATTCCTGTGTGCATGCACTAATGCCTGGGACAATGGGCTCTGCCTGGTCCATAATCTCCAAGATAAACGCTACATTCTGAAGTGTTCTTCTGAGTTTCCAGCCCTGATGCTCAACCTTGCTCCAAGAAAAGGCAGAACTGTGTCTCCAGCCAGCCAGAAGCTTTGTGCTCTTTGTATAATCTGAGTCAAGTTGAGAGCTTTCTACAAACAAAGGGTCAGAAACTGATGTGAAGAGCTGGTTCTTGGAAAAGACCCTGATGCTGGGGATCGCAGGCAAGAGCAGAAGGGGGCAGCAGAGGATGAGACAGTTAAATAGTATTATCACCAGCTTAATGGCCATTAACTTGAGTAAACTCTGGAAGATAGTGGAGGACAGAGGAGCCTAGCGTGCTACAGTTCACGGGGTCATAAGGCGTTGGACACAACTTAGTGACTGAACAACAGCTGTTTGTTTGTTAAATCCCGCTTCCAGAAGACAGATCTCCAAACAATCAAAGGCATAAATCTATTGTCAATTTTTAATCCTTAAAAAAAAGTTTTGATTTTATAATGGAGTAGAGTTGATTAACAATATTATTAGTTTCAGGTGTATAGCAATATGGTTCAGTTATACGTATATCTTTTTCTTTTTCAAATTCTTTTCCCATTTTGATTATTATAGAGTACTGAGCAGAGTTCCTTTTGCTACGCAGTAGATTCTTGTTGTTTATCTATGTTATATATGACAGTGTGTAGGTGTCAATCCAAACTTCCAATCTAGCATTTTCCATCCCTTGAGTCATCCCCTAGCAAAATCCTATGCCCCTCAACATCTCTGAACTCTTAGTTTCCTTTTCCATTCGGAACCTCCAAAACTGGCTGAGTCTTTAGGTTAAGGTGAGATCTTTGATTTCTCACAGAGAACAGACCAGGATTTCTTTCCATCTGTCTGTTTGAGGTCTGTCTCTGGTACAAGGAATAGAGAAATGAGCCTATGGATGCATTTGGGCTCTGAGAGCTCTAAGATGCCTGCTTGTCAGATCTGTGAACTAAGTCTCAACACATCAACCTTAGTTGCATCTTCCAGATCAAAGGAGGGATTCCTTCACCAGCAGAATTCTTTGATTTCTATGTGTCTAAAAATGGGAGCACAACTATTGATAAAAGCAGAAATTAGCAAAGTCTACATCAGCTGTAAATTATCTATATCAAAGCTGTGTTTTTTTATCATTTCCAGTGGTTATTTTTTTTTTTTTTTTTGCTTTCTTTTTTCTAAACAGGCTGAGAAAGTGTTTGCAAAGAGGATGCATTCAGTTTAAGCTAATAACAGTTCTTGCATTAATGGTTAGTAATTTCAGCGTGTGAAATACTTAGGTCCTTTGATGCTTGCTTATGTGTAAAGGGTTTTGTAGGGGGTGCGGGTCCCAGTTATAAGATTCTCTGTGGTGACTTCAAAAATCTTCACAAATTCATTGATAGTCTTCTGTTGATAGGTGAGATGTATAGCCATTTTTCCAGAATTTTGTCCGGCTTTAGTGCCTCCTTCTTAACCGTAGAATTCAGCAGATATGACCTGCCTCTTCTGATGCTGCATCATAGAAAGGGCAGAGGCATCCAACTGTGTAAGCTGGGATGTGTTCCTTTGGAGAACTGAGCTGGTAGGTAATCAGCTGTTCTGCTTTGAAACTGCTATGCCTTGAAGAAACGCAACGTATAGGCAAATATATCGCACTACTGGTACATGGGCATGTAACTACTATATGCCATTATCCATGTGGGGAGATGACATGGGGAGGCCCAATGACTGCAATGAACTACAATGGACAACACCCCAAAATCCTTTAGCTGAGCCCTTCCCAAATTCCCAACTGAGACAAACAGTGAATGATAAGACAATGATTGACATTGCTTTAATTCATTGATTTGGGCTAATTATTTTAAAAATAGAGACTTCCCAGGTGGCACTAGTGGTAAAAGAACAAAAACAAAAAACTGCCTGCCAATGCAGGAGACTAAAAGACATGGGTTCGATCCCTGAGTTAGGAAGATCCTCTGGAGGAGGACATGGCAACCCACTCCAGTATTCTCGCCTGGAGAATCCCATGGACAGAGGAACTTGATGGGTTACAGTCCATAGGGTCACAAAGAGTTGGATATGACTGAATCAATTTAGCACACATTACAAAAATAATAACTAGAACATTCTTGTTGTTAAATTTACTTACAATTCAGTCAAATAAAAAACAAACTTCCTATTGTATGCCATGATCTAGAACAAGACAAGGTCCCTGATCTTTAGTAGTTCACATCCTAGAAGTGGAATTGACTATGCAGATCACCAGGAATTCATTCTTTAGGGGACCCAAGGCTACTTTATTGAGATAACTGAAATGAGAGCTCATCAAGCAAAGAAGATAGAGGAGGGCACTCGATCAAAGATGAGCTGTGAGCGGAAGTGCAGAGTTAGAAAAGTGCAATGTGCCACCCAAGACAGGGATGCTCTATACGACAGTTGAAGCTGAGAGTGAACTGTCAGGATGACTGAGTCCACAAAACCAAAGACTGAAATGGGACACTGAAGCGGCTCTGTAAGGGACTGAATGTCACGCTGAAGTGCTTAAAACGTATTCTGTGAGTAATGGTGAGTGGGGTATTGATCAGACGCATGTTTCAAAACTGTATCCACACACATATATACACACGCTTTAACTTAAAAAAATTTTTTAAATGAGCTATAGTTGATTTTGTGTTGGTTTTAGGTGTACAGAAATGCGTTTCAGGTTATACATATAAATTTATATATAACATTATCATATATTACATATAATGTATCATTATATATCATATAATATAATATGCAATACAATATATAATACAATATAACACAATATAATGTATAATATATTTTGAATATATTGAAAATATACAATACATATTCTTTTTCAGATTCTTTTCCTTTTTAGATTATTTTAAAATACTGAGTATATTTCCCTGTTCTATATAGTAGATCCTTGATGGTTATCTATTTTATATATAGTAATGAGTATATGTTAATCCCATACTCCTAATTTATCCCTCCCCCTCCCCTTTCTTCTTGGTAAATGTAAGAGTGTTTTCTACATCTATGGGTATATTTTTGTTTTATATATTAGTTAATTTGTATCCTTTTTCCCTTTAGATTTTACATACAAGTGATATAATATGACATGTCTTTCTTTGTCTGGCTTATTTCACTGAGTATGATAACCTCTAGTTCATCTATGCTGCTGCAAATGGCATTATTTTATTCTTTTGAATGGCTGAGTAATATTCTATTGTGAAGAAGGGTATTGATCAGATGCACATTTTAAAACTACACCCACACACACTTTCTATATATATTCATATATACCCATGTATCTATTTTGATTTATACATACATATGTGTAAATAAATTAAAAGAGATTCTCATAAAAACAGAAACTTGTATTTCAAACACAGAATATCACCATTATCATTTCAATACAGAAATACATAAGAAGTATATAAAGAAGAAAGTTTAAAACTGCTACAAATCCCAATACTGATATAGCATTGTTAGCATTTCAGAGACTATCTACAAATATTTCTTCATGGGTGTTCATCAATTGAAATAATATCTCTTGATCACCTAATACATGTCAGGCAATGATCAATGAAAGATTTTATGGTCCTTGTTTTCATTGTGTCTCAAATATAGACAGAGGTAGAAAATAAAGTCAACTCTACACAGACTCATTGGAAAAGACCCTGATGCTGGGAAAGATTGAAGGCAAAAGAAGGGGGAAGCAGAGGATTAGATGGTTAGATATCATCACCGACACAAGGGACATGAGTTTGAGCAAACTCCAAGAGATAGTAGAGGACAGGGAAGCCTGGTGTCCTGCATCTCAGGGGGTTGCAAAGAGTTGAACACCACTCAGCAATTGAACAACAACACAGATACAGTTGCAAGTTGTGACAAGTGCCATGGAGGGAAGCAAAAAGTATGCACTGGCAGAGACTGGGGTGGTTTACACAGAGATTAAAAAATGATATTTCAACAGAGGCAGAAAGAATGCCATGAGCTCTGTAAGAGCAGCTCAGGCAGAAGAATGAGCAGATAAAGCGTACTGGATGAGAAAGAACCTGGGGTGTCCAGAGATCCCAGTGTGGCTGAGCAATATTACTTAAGATTGCAGAGACAGAGTGAAGACAGATTTGACCAGAGCAGCCTGGAAGTGGATTGCAGGACATTAGAAAGAGTTTGCATAGATTCCTAGTGAAAAGAAGCTACATTGATTTTAAATAGGGGTGGATACTTTGAAACATGTGACTGTATGTTATGATCTGAATGTTTGTGTCCCCCTCAACATTCATATGTTGAAGGCTAACCCCCAAGGTGATGGTGTTAGAGATGGAGTTGTTGACAGGGAAAGATGTCATCTAGGAAACAGGTCCTCAACACACACCAAACCTGCCAGCGCCATAATCTTGGATTTTCCAGCATCCAGAACCATGAGAAATAAATGTTTGCCGCTTACAAGCCTCTCAATTTATGCTATTCTATTTCAGCAGCCCGAACGGACTAAGACAGTATATAAATATAAAAATAACTTTAAAGAAATAGGATTATAATAAACATGCTACTTTATTGCTGCATAAAATTTCTGAATGCTTTTATATGTGAAAAATGTCACTCTACATTATTATTTCAATGGCTAGAGAGTATTCTGTTATATGCATGTACTATCATTAATTTAACCAATTTCTTATAGATGAACATTTATTTTTTGCTATTATAACAGTTTCTGTGTTAACTATCCACTGACCTCATGTTGTTATGCACTTTCTTGAATAGATGTAGAGAAAAATTAACTGGAAAGGAAGTCTGCGTTAAAGGGATACACACTATAAATTTTGTATCATGGTGCTATATTCTTCACAAAATGTTATACCAATATTTATTTTCTATAGCATTGAATGAGAGTACCCTTTTCCCTTCACCCCATAATCACTAATGGTGCTATTTTTAACCTTTGCCAGTATTATAGGATAAAAAAGTATATCATTCCATTTCTGTAAAAGTATATCATTTCTGTTTTCTGTGGGCATGAATGTTTTCTCATATGGGTCCCTTTGGGGATTAGGTATTTGTGTTTTTTGTTCCTTTTTCCACTGATATAGTTGTCTTTTCGGTTTTTTATTTCTCTTCTCAAACCTCTTGCTGCTGCTGCTGCCAAGTCACTTCAGTCGTGTCCGACTGTGTGCCACCCCATAGACGGCAGCCCACCAGGCTCCTCCGTCCCTGGGATTCTCCAGGCAAGAACACTGGAGTGGGTTGCCATTTCCTTCTCCAATGCATGAAAGTGAAAAGTGAAAGTGACCACCTCTTAGCACAAGGCTAATAAAGCTATTTATTAAATTTCAGATTTCAATTTTTGTTTTTATGTGGTTAAACTCACCAGTCTTTTCTTTATGTTTTCTATTTTTGACAGAGGTTGGAAATAATAAATGTCGTGAAGATGATACACTTGCATTTTTGGAAAACCTGACAAGATCTATTAACTCATTGATGCATAGAATAAGTAAGTTTAACAGTTATTTAAAAATGCAAAAGTTAATAGCTTTCTTGTAATAAAAATAGAAGGAAAATAGAACCAAAAAATCCCAGTTAAATGGCAGTAGCATCAAACAAGTATAAGTAACCTTAATAAAAGATAGAGCTTTTTAAATAACAAGCCTGAAAGAACCAAATTAGACTAACATGAAAAATAAGCAAATAAAGAAACGTACCTAGTCTCATAATGTGAAGCTGGCAATTTGCTCAACCTCAATCTATAAATTCAGTGCACTTCTAATTAAGATCCAATGATTTTTTAAATTCATTCAACTATTCTAAGGTTCATCTTGAAAAAATACATATGCAACAATGAGAAAGACAACTTTGAAATGAGAAGTAATGCAAAGACAGCTTTAATGTTATAAACTAAAATACATTTTAAATCTCAATTCCAATTAAAACAGAAATCACTACGGAAATTGGCAAAATGATGCATGAAAGAAATACAAATTAGAGCCAAATATGCGTAGGAAGTTTGTCTATGGCCAAGAGAGTATTGAAATCAGTGGAAAAGCGTGGATTATTCAATAAATCGTATTAGGAGGACTGGTAAGCCACTAAAAGAAAAAAGTTGAGATTGCTTGTTCACTTTTTTACACCAAAATGAGCTTCAAATGAGCAAAGATTTAAATGTGAAAACAGGCAAAACAAAAATTCCATATGGATGCTTAAATAAAACAAGGTTACTGTTATGGTTTAAACATCAAATGAGTGTTTGAAGTAAGGCTATGGCAATAGGGATGTGAAAGGAAAGGAAGGCCAGGCTGGTGGGGGAGGGGGAGGCAATTAAGAGGTGGTGTTATTGACAGGGTTGGTGATTAACCGGATGCAAAACAGTGTGAAAGGCGGGAAGAAGTAGTAAAAAAAAAAAAAAAAGTGACTTTTTTACTCTTGGAATATGCTGAAGGCACACTGAAGTCTTTATCGCCTGCAGGTAAATCCCTCTGCCTTTTCCAAAGCCTGATCCAGACTCTAGTTCCTTGACGGGATGTTCACAAAGCACCCTGATTTGAAATAAACTTTTCTCAATTACAAACCCATAGCTCCTTGTTTTGACTTATTTTTGCTTGAGCCAAATGACTCACCTATTTAAATATTAGATTTTTGATACATTTCCAATTAAGACTTGCTTGAAAATCTGGATTTATGACAATGGGTTCATATCTAATGTGTAGTGTCCATCAGCATCTCTGGCTCTCAACTGATTTCTGTTTAGAACTCTTCACTTTGATGGGTTGAATTATAAAGGTAACACCACCTGATTCTTTGGATCTCAGTCCCTTCGGAGTACCACTGTCCCCATGGAGCTGATGACCCTACACGAGCTGGGTTTCTAGAAGCTCACCGTCTACTTAGAGGTGCTCTTACAGATTAAACTATGTTAGTCAAAAAAAAAAAAAAAAAAAAAAAAAATTGGACCTTTAATTGGAAGTGAATTGAATTTATAGATTAAGGATGGGCAAATTGTCATCCCAAGTTGAAGTCTTAACCTCCATTACTTTAGATTGTGACCCTATATGGAGATAGTGTCTTTACAGAGTAATCAGGTTAATGAAGCCTTCAGCCTGGGCCCTAATGCAATATGATTGGTGTTCTTATTAAAAGAGTATTTGGACATAGACACACAAACACAGGGTAAATGTTGTGTGAAGATGAAAGCAGAGATGAGGGTGATGGTTCTATAAAGGGACACTAACGATCAGTAGAAAATCATCAGAAACTAAGATGTAGGCAAGGAATAAATTCTCTCTTAAAGCCAAGAGAAGGAATCAAATTTGCCAGCGTTTTGATTTGAGACATCTAAGCTCCTGAAATCTGAGATAATGAATTTCTGTTGTTAAGCCACTCAGTTTATGGTATTTTGTTACAGCAGCCCTAACAAGCAAATATAGGTGCCTACATATTTTTCCTTCTTCCTACATTTTTTAAAGGCTAAGTGAAGTCAAAGGAAGGATGTCCTACTCAACATTATCTCCATTTTGCTACTAATCAAACTTTACAAACACCGACTATGTGGTAGAAATAGATAAAATTAATCATGGGATGATTTTCTGAGAATTCTTGTTTTATTGGTCATAATTCTTACATACAAATGCTAGAATCCCTTCACTGTTTAAATAGAAAATATCTTTATTAAAGAATACTCTAGTGGCTCAATCAATAAAGAATCTGCCTACAATGCAGGAGACCACCCGTTATGCAGGAAATTCCTTTTGATCCCTGGATTGAGATGATCCCCTGGAGAAGGAAATGGCCTTCCACTCCAGTATTCTTGCCTGGGAAATCACATGGCCAGAGGAGCCTTGTGAACTACAGTCCATGGGGTTGCAAGAGTCAGACATGACTTAGCGACTAAACCACCACCAGATAATACCAAGTATCCCAATACGGTGGGAAAGTGGATCTTTGATGCTGGACAGTCAGTGTATAATCACATAAGGACTTCCCTAGGAAAAACCCTACTTGGTACCTGTGAGTGAGTGGATGTCAGAAGTTCCAATGTTCCCTTGCTCACATTGTTCATTTCCAAACCCAAGTCCAATCTAAAGAAACCAGGTCACGTGTTGGAACCCTAGCTGCAAAGAGACATGATAGAGATTTTCTGTCTTTATCTATAAGATAGCTAGACTTATAAAGTTGGAAATTACCAAAATAAATGGAAAGTGCTCAAAGATAACCACCAAGGGTTCTAATGATGATGGATGCAACTCCATCATCAATCTGCAATAGCATGTGAATAAGACTATAGTTTGGGCCCCTGTGTTATCACTAGAAAAATAGATAACCAGAAAATATGATGTGAAATATATCAGCATTTTTGTTGGTGTGTTTATGAAAAAACTTATTGGAAGAATAAGATACCTTAGATAAGATCCTGGAACAGGAAAGGACATCAAGTAAAAACTAAGGGAACTTGAATACCAATTCATTGGTTTTGACAAATGGACTGTATTCATGTCTGCTGTTAATAACAGGAGAAATTAAGTGGGGACTGTAGAGGAACTCTCTTTAATCTTTGTGTTTTTTTTTTACCAACCTGAAATAAAATTATAAAATAAAAAGTATTAATTAAAATAGATTAAAGTCATATTTTCTCCGAAAAAGGAAATGGAAGGCTGTGATAATTTATTTGAGAAAGGAAATGAGTCTCCATATATTTCTCCTCCACTTATAGGACCTAGAAAGGAAGGGGAAAGGAAAGACTGTCATGTCAGAGAACCAGCCAACCCTTCTAGGCCACTGAAGATAAGATGTAGGACACGGTAGCGTGGACAAAGCTGGAGGACATGGTGTTAAGTGAAATAAGCCAGCCACAGAAAGGCAGGTACTGCACTATCCCACTTATACGAAGTTTCCAAAATAGTCAAATTCATAAACTCAAAGAAGGGAACGGTAGTCATCAGGAGTTGGGGAGGGGGATGGGCGTGTGCTTGTGCTAAGTCACTTCAGTCTGTGTCTGACTCTTTACAACCCTATGAACCATAGCCCTCCAAGCTCCTCTGTCTATGGAGTTTTCCAGGCAAGAATACTGTAGTAGGTTGCCATGCCCTCCCCTAGGGGAATCTTCCTGACCCAGGGATCAAACCCACATCTCTAACATCTCCTGCATTGCCAGGGGTGTTCTTTACCAGTAGCACCCCCTGTGAAGTCCTAGGAGTAGGGTAACTGGGGAATTATTAATCAACAGGCATAAAGTTTCAGTGAAGTGAGATCTAGAGATCTGCTATACAACCTGTTACCTATGGTCAACCTAACGTGTTTCACCCTTTAAAGATGTTTTATCTCATGATGTGTTGTTACACAAAATAATAAAATTAAAAAAAAAAAATTCAAAAAGGTGAGACACAGATTTGGGGATGCTTGGTTTTAACAAAATACAGGAGTGAGTTACCGGGCATACAGTGGTCAGTGCAGAACAAAGTTATTCTGAATAATAAATCTAGAGAATCTAAGTGGGGCAGCCTTCAGGGACAGACAGGGCTTAACCACATGGCGTGGATGAGAGAATTTTGCAAAAATGGACTGTTTTATAATAAATTGAAAGCCCTTTTTGTGCCAAGCTCACTAAAGAACACAGTGTTACAATGCTGGGTATGATTTTTGCTTTTTCAATTCAAAGCAAAGGGGATTATTTCCCTAGCTTGTAAATTTCAGAGCAGAATGAAGAGTTTTAAGTGGTTATTCAAAGGGGGAGAGCACATGTCCAGCAGAACAAGGACAGAAATGCATAAAGAAATGCAAAACTAAACAGCCTGTGGGACATTTGGGGTGAGCACTGGAAGTCACCCCAAATGACTTGGTCTGAATATTTCCCCTGAAATTCCTAAGTTGAAACTCGAATACACAATGCCATTATGGGCCCAAGCTCATTCTGCTTCTCACAGGGCAGGCCAATAATTTGGAGATGTGTTGAGGCAAGGAATATGAATTTTGGAGAGCCAGCTAATTGAGAAGATGGCAGACTAATGTCTCAAAATAACCATCTTATTGAGGTCTGGATACCAGGTTCTTTTATAGATCAGAGATGGGGTTAGTGAAGAAGCAAAATAAAAAGGTCATTAATTTTGCAAATATCTCCTAGAATGACAAATCTCAGGCAGGGCATGTGTCAGTTTTTTTTCCCTTCCTGCCTTCTACAGATGGACGGGGATCTGAACAAAGACACTTTAGTTTAACAGTCATGTGGAGGGACAGGGTTCTCTGACCCAGGCCATTCTGTATGATTATAATAACCAAAGTAACAAAAGCAAGTTAGAGACACAGTTCCAATATGGAGTCAGAGTTGACTTCTCCCTGAAACAATATGATAGTATTGGCGAGGCGGGGAATGAGAGGTGCATGGACTAAGATAGAAGACCCACACAATGTGAGGCTTCCATATGGATTTTATTTACACTTTAAGGATAGGGTGGTCTTAGCTGACAACTGTATTATGGAAAAAAACAAATTGAAGTCTTCTCACTATCACTAACCCACAGCTTCACGTCCAGGCAGGGAGAATTTAAACTTGGCTCAGGGAGGTAGTCTCCTCATCTCTTGACCCCAAGAAGGGATGAGTTATCATTTGCAGCCTTTTGGAAAGTGATCATAGCTACAAATGATTTTCTGAAACTAGTTCTTGGTAACCAGAGAACAAATCTTCTGATACTTGGGCTTTTGATTGCCTTGGTTTTCAGATCTGAGGACTCCAGGAGAGTGCTGAAAATGGTTTTCTGAAAAAAGCTCTCATTTACTTTTTAAAAAATATTTTCCATTTATTTTTATTAGTTGGAGGCTAATTACTTTACAATATTGTAGTGGTTTTTGCCATACATTGACATGAATCAGCCATGGATTTACATGTATTCCCCATCCCGATCCCCCCTCCCACTCCCCTCCCCACCCCTTCCCTATGGGTCTTCCCAGTGCTCCAGCCCCGAGCACTTGTCTCATGCATCTAACCTGGGCTGGTGATCTGTTTCACCCTTGATAATATACATGTTTCGATGCTGTTCTTTCAAAACATCCCACCCTCGCCTTCTCCCACAGAGTCCAAAAGTCTGTTCTGTACATCTGTGTCTCTTTTTCTGTTTTGCATACAGGGTTATCGTTACCATCCTTCTAAATTCCATATATATGCGTTAGTATACTGTATTGGTCTTTATCTTCCTGGTTTACTTCACTCTGTAAAATGGGCTCCAGTTTCATCCATCTCATTAGAACTGATTCAAATACACCATGGAATATTACTCAGTCATTTACTTTATCTCAGGTATCCCAGGTGGCTCAGTGGTAAAGAATCCACCTTTTGATGCAGGAGACACCAGAGATGTGAGTTTGATACTTGGGTTGGGAAGATTCCCTGGAGGAGGAAATGGCAATCCACTCCAGTATTCTTGCCTGGAGAGTCTCATAGACAGTGGAGCCTGGCAGGCTACAGATGATGGGGTGGCAGCGTTGGACACAACTGAAGACTCACCACACTTTGTTTTAAATGTGTGTATGTGTGTGTTCTGTCACTCAGTCCTGTCTGAGTTTGTAGCCCACCAGGCTTCTCTGTCCATGGAATTTTCCAGGCAAGAATACTGCAGCAGATCGCCATGTCCTACTCCAGAGGACCTTCCTGACTCCAAGATCAAACTCGTGTCTCTTGTGACTCCTGCATTGGCAGGCAGATTCTTTACCTCTGAGCCACCTGGGAAGCCCCTTGTTTTAAATGTATTAATCTCTAAATCATCATGTTTGTAACAAGACCATCTTTCTAACGATAGAAACAACTGGACTGCCCAATCGTCACCAATAAGCCCGAGATGACTTTGGTGATGTAAACACATTCATAAGCGAAATGCACAGAAGACATGACCTTGACATCATGAACAAAGACTCACTGTCCCCCGGCTTTAAATAAATTGTATGGACAAGTATGGGATATAATGGTAGTAATGAATGAAAAGTGCTCTTTCATCCATTGTCTACTTGAATTCTAAAAACATTCTGGTAAGGTAAACATTTCTGGGCAATTTCCTCCCCACCCCCCGCTTTATTTTGCAAGCAGGAAACTGAAGTTCAGAATTCACTGAACTATTCAGGACTAATAGAGCCAGAAAATGAACAACCACATTTATAAAAAGAGGAATTCTCTTCCTTTGGGTTAGAGATGTTGTTAGTACTATTTTCTAAGTTAACATATAATAGGCATTTACTTGAAAGAATTTATTTATGAGAATGTTTATATTGACCCCTTGTAAAATTTTTGTTATTAAAATGACTTAAGTCAAGGTTAGACTCAGGGCTAGCATTTTTTTTTTTAGTTCTTTTCAGGAAAATGTAGTTCCTATTAAGCTTAGGTAAGATTTGGGGGCATTCTACAAAAATAAGAAAAATCAAAAGACCTAGACTAGAAAGACAATTGTGCTTATCAGTTCAGTTCAGTTCAGTTCAGCTGCTCAGTCGTGTCCAACTCTTTGCGATTCCATGGTCTGCAGCATGCCAGGCCTCCCTGTCCACCACCAACTCCAGGAGTTTGCTCAAACTCATGTCCATTGAGTCAGTGATGCTATCCAACCATTTCATCCTCTGTCATCCCCTTCTCCTTCTGCCTTTAATCTTTCCCATCATCAGGGTCTTTTCAAATGAGTCAGCTCTTCACATCAGGTGGACAAAGTATTGGAGTTTCAGCTTATGAGTCCCTTTAAATTGAAATGTAAAAATGTTACTGTAGAAACACTTCATATGAATTAACTTGTGTCTTTTCTTCTCAAGCAAAATGATATCCAAGCTAAAACAGGGGTTAAAGTAGTGCATACTCTTTAATGCAAATACAAATTAATTTAATCTGTCCCTAATTAAATGTTACCAACAGTTGTCATCTAAGCATTTATTTCTAACTAAAGAAACGATATAATTTTTTTTTTCTTGATTCTGAATTTCCTCAAAGCCATACTAACATTCGGTATAATTTGAGAAAAAAATAAAACAGGAAACTAGTTTTCCTTTCAAACTCTGATTCTTAATCTGTGACCATTAATTATGTTTAATTTATCTCCTCCAAAGTATTTCTTTCTGTGCCAAGATTCTTTTTTCTCCTCATAGAAAGAGGTTCATACCTACTCTCTGCAAATAGACACATGTAGGAGATCTCCCTCAAAGGTTCTAATCCTTTTCATTAAAGTTTGGTCCAGTTTCTAGGCTTCCCTGATGGCTCAGATGGTAAAGAATCTGCCTGCAATGCATGAGACCTGGGTTTTAGCCCTGGGTTGGAAAGATCCCCTAGAGAAGGAAATGACAACCTACTCCAGGTTCTAACATTTATTTTACAGAGTCCAAACTTTTTCATTTATTTTTACTTGTAACATTCAAAGCAAACATATATAACAGAGTATATTTGTTTAGAGTTGTTTATATTTATGAATTCAGGCATTTCCAAAGCTCAAAATATAATCTGCAAAAAAAAAAAAAAAAATAGGGTGACAAATTTTCTTGCAGAAAATGAAATATAAAATGACATTATATAGGCATCACCTCACTTTAGAGACTGCATATTATTAAGAAAACAGTGGTAGTTTTCAAGTAAGACAGGGCCTGGTTTGAAATATGCCTTTTATCACTTATTGGTTGCATGAACTCTAAAGATATTCTTAGCATCTTAGAGCCTCCTTGTCCTCGTCTGTATTAGGGTATGGTAATAAATGCTTCAAAGACTCACTCTGTCTAGCATCTTTGTGCTTTCCTTCTGTAATATTATGTCCATCAGAATATAAGACTCTTGTTTTTTTTTTTAAATCCACCCTTGACCTCAGTTTCCCTTCCAGTGATTGCCTCTCTTATTGCTTTCTACCCCATGGAACAACTTCAAAGAGCTTCACTTTCTTATCTTTCAGTTGGTTTCCTCCAGTCTGCCTTTTGTCCCATCACCATGTCAGAGACTCTGAAACCTTCATGTAATCGACCTAGAAGAACCTTTTCTTATCTCATCTTTTCCTACTTCCTAGTGGTGTTTGACATAGCCCATCATTCTAGTCTTCTCTCTCTACTCATAATATGAGCAAGGAAACTGGTTTTCTTTCCACTTTAACAGCTATTCCTTATGGGTTTCCTATACAGACTTCTTTTATCTTCCAACTTGTGAATTCTGTAGTGCTTTCAGCCACAGTCTTGGGCTTCTTTCCTTATTGATCTTCCATCCCCAGGTATCATCAAAATGCTGAGGCTTTGCTTTCTGTCCATATTTCGTGAATGCAAATTTAGATGTTCACCCCTTTTTTTTCAGAAAAGTTTTAAAGATGTTCATCTCTTTAATCTCTAGACTCATGTGCCCAACTGCCTACATGTTTATTTAAACATCTCAAAGTCATTTCAAACCACACTTGCTCAAAGAAACCCAAAAAAACAAAACTAAAATGTATACACACAGATCTGCTTCTAGACTTTTCCTTCCCAGGGACCACACCATTTTCAAGCCAATTATTAAATATCAGATTTAGGTTAACTCTGCCTTATTCCTCATTACTCACATTGAAGTGACCCCCAAGCCTTGAATGTCATCCTCCAAGCACATATTGGTATTTCTCCATCTTTACTCATCCAAGCTGTCATACCTTCTATTATAGGTTGATTTGTGTCCCTCCAGAATTTTATGTTGAAGTCCTAACCCTCAGAACCTCAAAGGTGTCCTATAAGAAGATAGGGTTTTTACAGAGGTAATTAAGCTACAGTGAGTTCATTAGGGTGAGCCCTGATCCATTATGGTCATTTCCTTATAGAAACAGGACACTTGGAGAAAGACACACATAGGAGAGTGCAGAAGATGAAGACGGAGATCTGGTGATGCTTCTATAAGCCAAGAAATGCCAAAGATGTCCAACAAACAACTAGTAGCTAGGGGAGAGGCCTAACAGACTATTCCTTGGAGGGCCCAGAAGATGCCAACCCTCCCGACACCAGGACCTCAGACTTCCAGCCTCTGGAAATGGGAGACAATCCACTTCTGCTGTTTAATCCAATGAGTTTGTGGTATGTTATTACAGCATCCTGTGGAAAGAAACATATCACCTTACCTATCTATATTCTTGCTCTTAATAGTTTCAGCTTTGTCTGTTTCCAGGCTATTCCCTTACAGAGAAAAATGATGGTGAAAAAGGAAAATAACTCCAGTCATGTCACTGTCTGTGCAGGTGCCTTCTCATTGTGTTTAGAATAAAGCCCGGCTCTGTCATAGTTTATGAAGGTGAAAGTGAGAAGTGTTAGTTGTTCAGTCATGTCCAACTCTTTATGACCCCATGGACTGTAGTCCGTCAGGTTCCTTATCCATGGAAATCTCCAAACAAGAATACCAGAGTGGGTTGCCATTCTTCTCTCCAGGAGATTCTCGCAACCCAGGGATTGAATCCAGGTCTCCTGCCTTGCGGGCAGATTCTTTACTATCTGAGCCACAGTGCTAACTCAGAGTTTATAAGAAGTCCAATGTTGACCCCCACCTTATTTTTCAACATCATCTCATAACATTCTCTGCTTCACTTACTACAGTCAGTCATATTCATGTGCAATCACTCCTTAGAGTATTACAAAATTAATTCCTGATTCAGGGCCTTTGCATGCGTTGTTTCTTCTGCCTGAGACATTTATGCCAGCTCTTATTTTTTTTAACATTTATTTATTTATTTACTTATCTTTATTTCGGGCTGCGCTGGGTCTTCATTGCTGCCTGGGCTTTCTCTAGTTGTGGCGAGTCAGTGTTACTCTTCGTTTTGGTGTGGCAGGCTTCTCATTGTGGTGGCTCCTCTTATTGTAGAGCATGGGCTCTAGGTGTGGTGGCATCAGTAGTTGTGGCTCAAGGGCTCTAGAGAATGGACTTAACACAGTGGTGCTCAGGCTTATTTTCTCTTCAGCACGTGGGATCTTCTTGGACCACTGATAGAACACTGTCCCCTTGGTTGGCAGGCAGATTCGTAACCACTGGATCACCAGGGAAGTCCCTATGCCACCTCTTTACATGACTGTTTATTTCTCCTAATTAAGTTTTCTGCTTCAATGCTGAAATATTGTATTGGAGCCTCTCCCCCACCCTGATTCCCTGTCTCAATGCATCTTCTTTATTTCTACCTCAATAATTCACAGAATGTCCACTTATTTAATAATCTACTAGTTCATTTATGTGCATGGTTAAAGCCTATCTCTGTGACAAATAAAGTGTCAAAGTATAAGATCCTAGCCTTCATATTAACAATTTATTTCCAATATCTGACACATGGTAACTTCCAAATACTTTGTTGAATGAATAAATAAAAGAATGGAAAAAAAAAAAAAAAGAATGGCCATCAATTATATTTTCAGACTCAGTTGATGCAATACGTACTTCATTTACTCAGCACGTGTTTACTGAATTCCTTTTACATATGGGACACTATTTTAGACACTAGAACTTCAGCATGAACAACACAGACCAACTCTAAGGCTGGGAAAACAGTAAAGCAGAAGCCTCAAGAAAGCAGTGTGCCTGGTGTGTGTGAGGAATGGCATGGAGCCCGCTGACATGGGAGGAGATTAAGGGTAAGGCTTTGAAATAAGACAAGTTAGAAGAGAGGCAAAAAAATAAAAAGAAAGAAAGAAAATTAACTATTGGCAAGCAAGGGTCAAGGCAGAGGGAACAAGTAAGGTTTTTTATACAGTACAGGAGAGATATGGTGATGACTTGAGCCAATGGTAGTCAGGCAGGACTAGAGAAATGATCAGGTTCTAGGTGATTTTCAAAGTAGAGCCCAAAGGAATAACAGATGAATTGGATGTGGGTAGTATTGATCAAAAGAGAGCCCAGTTATGGATAATTTCTAGGTTCTTGACCTGAACAACTTAATGAATGGAGTTGTCATTTACGAAATGAGGTCACCTAGGGAGGAAAAGGTTTCAAGGGAAAGATCAGAATCTGAATTTTGAATGTGTTAAATTAGCAATGTCTGCTAGACAATGAGATGGAAATATGATATAAGTAGTTGGCTGTATGAGTTTAAAGGTCAATACAGGGGTCAGTTCAAAGCAAGAAGTGAATTTCAAACCACAGGGTTTTATATCTAGAGACCCTATGAAGACAGTGCCTACCAGAGTTTGCTATCAGCTAATCATCATTGTCTATGGATATGTCACTAATCCTTCCTTCTGCATTAAATGTGAAATAAAGTTCAGGATTTAAATAGTTTTATTGGCATCCTATGCAAGCGGCGGCCATTTATTTGACTGATTAAAACCAACTAGAAAAATGATCCTAAATTTCTATAATAATTCATGTGCTATGGACAGGGAGACATTATTTTCCATATGTTTATTGGATAGTCTTTTAGCTCACAGACATTTATAGAGAAACTAGTAGATGTCAGAGACTGACTAGATAATATTATATAATGAAAAATAATAGACAGTCCGTAGACTTAAAGAAATAAAAACCTGTAGAAGAAAAAAGCATGAGGGTTGCAGTTACTAGTCCTTGCTGCAATCATCTTAGCGAGTTGTGAGGTTCAAAAGAGATAATCCATGTGAAGCGTTGAATCATGTCCACATCTGTAATTAGCATCCTTTTTACATACACAGCATTTAAAGCCGGAAATGTCAAATACTTTTCCCAAAACAAAGCTGGCCTCAGACCCAGGTTTTCTTTCTTATTTTCTTTTCTTCTTATTTCTCAGTTTTGTTGAGATGTAATTGTCATACAGTGTTATATAAGTTTAAGGAGTACAGCTAGTGACTTGACATATATACTATGAAGTAATTATCACATAAGTTTGGTTAATATCCATCATATCACATAGATACAAAAAACAAAAATGTTTTTTTTCCTCTTGATGAGAATTTTACAATATACTCTCAGAATTTTTCAACTCTACTATACAGCAATGTGAGCTATATCCATCATATTGTACATTACATTCCTAACGCTTATAATTAGAAGTTTGTACCTTTTGACCATCATTGTCCAATTCTCCCCAAATTTTCTATTTCTGTATCAGAAACTGACCCACGTGACTCCCTCTTAAGACTGGCATTACTTTGAAATGATGATGTCATATGAGTCTTTGGTTCCTTTTTGAAAAACTGAGACTAAAAAGCAAATGCTTCCAAGTGGTCTATGTGCATTTTTAATGAATACTATATGAATTGATGTGCAAATATGTGGTACATTAAATGTTTTTCTTCTGGCTCTTTCTGAGTGGCTTCGGATGAGTAACTGTTACTGAGCATTAATTTTCCCATGTGTAAAACGAGAAGCATAAATGTAACTATTTTGTGAAGCTAGTGCAGGAATTAAACAAAACGAAGCCCCCTGTGTGGTCGGAGTGCTGAGCAGGCCTGGACCTAACAGTTATCATTAATATGATGATGCAGAGTGAAGTGGAAGATTTCATTACACTCATTTAAATCCTCTTTTCTTTAGTATTCCATTAGCTAGCTCACTGGTCTGACAAATGGGAGAATAAACCTTTAGGGATTAAAAAAAAGAGAGAGACCTCTTCTAAAAGGGTTTATTTTTCCCACTTGTGAAGCACTATTTTTCATGACACAATCTTCTCTATTTGTTCAGGTTTGTCTTCCTTCATGGAAAGGGAAATGGCAACTCACTCCAGGATTGCCGTGAACTTATTGATAAGGATGTTTAAACTGCTAAAAAATTGAGTATCAGAAATCAAAACCTGTATTCCCTTCCTAATTTCAATTTTTATAAACAAATTCCTGTGAAAATGAAATGATTAAGGGATTGGGACTAATATCAGCCTAGAAAAAATATGAAAGCAACTTGCTCAATTTAATCAAAATTAGAAATGGGTGTAGAGTGACTTAATGGTGTTTGAACAACTAGAGTGAATGGTGGGGGGAGGGAGACTGTGAGAACAAATACTTGTGGAGTATCCATGCTGTGTCTTACACTACATGTCCCTCCATTTCATATTTACAGCCAGCATGCTTTGACAGAGAGGAAAACTGAGGATCAGAGTGGTCATGCGACAGCCCTAAGTCACATGAGTGAAGTGAAGTGAAGTGAAAGTCACTCAGTCATGTCCAACTCTTTGTGGCCCCATGGACCATACAGTTCAAGGAATTTTCCAGGCCAGAATATGGGAGCGGATAGCCTTTCCCTCCTCCAGGAGATCTTCCCAACCCAGGGTTCGAGCCTAGGTCTCCTGCATTGTAGGTGGATTCTTTACCTGCTGAGCCACAAGGGAAGCCCATGAGAAGTAAGTTAAATAATTAAAAACCAGGGGCATCTATCTCCAAGTCCTATTCTCTTTCTGTTACATCATATTACCTTGAAGAACACTATTTATCATATGAAACTTGCTATTTATTTAGCGTCGAATACATGGTGACTTTGTGCTGAATAATGAGACACGTGGAAAAGAAGATAAGCTTAACTACTGCAGTTGAAGGATTAAGATCCAGTATCACTGATTTTCCTCCAGCCCTCAGCCAAAAAATAACAGGACCTGGTGGATGAGCCACTGAACTTCCCAAACTTTCTGGTGAGATGACTCCCAGGGACCTAAAATCCACTGATCCCCAGAGGATCTCATGGGTCACCTGCTCATGAGTGCCCCCTGAGTGACCTTCTTCCCTTCCCTGTCTGACTTCCTCACCCTCTGTATTAGTCACCTAGGGCTGCACATCGGGTGGCTCAAACAACAAATAGATATGTTTCTCATTTCTGGAGACCAGAAGTCTGAGATGGAGGTGTCTTCAGGGTTGGTTTTTCTGTGGCCTCTCTGCTTGTCCTGTAGAAGGCTGTCTTTGCCTTGTGCCTTCTCTCTGGATTCTTGTATGCCAGTTTGCTTTTCTTAGAAAGACAGCAGTCATATCAGATTAGGATCTATCTTAAAGACCTCATTTTCCAGTAATTACCTCTTTAAAGATCCTGTTTTCAAATATAGTCCTATCTGTGGCCCTGGGAATTAGGACTTTAACATATGATTTTGGGGTGGGGAAGGGATGTAGTTCAACCCTCTCATGTATATTTCGTACTTCATCTCCCACATAAACGTCTTGTTCTCAAATCCCTATCTATTGCTTCTGAGGGAACTCAAACTATTTTGCTATGGTTTTACTTTTTTAATCTTTTTCAGTTCAGTTCAGTTCAGTTCTGTCGCTCAGTTGTGTCTGACTCTTTGCAACCCCATGGACTGCAGCACGCCAGGCCTCCCTGTCCATCACCAACTCCTGGAGTTTACTCAAACTCATGTCCATTGAGTTGGTGATGCCATCCAACCATCTCATCCTCTGTTGTCCCCTTCTCTCGCCTTCAATCTTTCCCAGCATCAGGGTCTTTTCAAATGAGTCAGTTCTTCACATCAGGTGACCAAAGTACTGGAGTTTCAGCTTTAACATCAGTCCTTCCAATGAACACCCAGGACTGATCTCCTTCAGGATGGACTGGTTGAATCTCCTTGCAGTCCAAGGGACTCTCAAGAGTCTTCTCCAACATCACAGTTCAAAAGCATCAATTCTTTGGCGCTCAGCTTTCTTTATAGTCCAACTCTCACATCATACATGACTACTGGAAAAACCATAGCCTTGACTAGACGGACCTTTGTTGTTTTTATAAGTGACTAATTCTTTAACACACTTCTGCCAGTGTGGAATTATTAACATCTACATTCTACATATAAACTGACAAAGGCCATAAATATTCCCAACAATTTGTAAAGAGGGGAAAACAACCAAATAAACAAGATGAGAACACGGATCTATGTGAGTCAGCATCTTTACATTCCTTCCTCTTGCCTCTTTCGTGGTCTTTAGTCATCTCCAGAAAGTCTCTAGGAAACCTCAAGAGAACTCACGATACTGTAGATAAAAATCTTAACTCTTCTAAGTTGCTTTCTCTGTCCAAATAAGTGTTGGTACTGAGACTTGAACAGAAATGCATTCCTATTTCTCAGATCAGCTTAACCAGTCTCCCTGAGCACAGACTCCAGGGAATGCATTAGTTTGGTCTAAGGGAAATGCAAGATGAATAAGATCCTGTTCCCTAAACTCCCTTGTGAAAAATATCATGTAGATTTTAGTGCAAAGAAGCACTTCATCTTCAGTGTGGAAAGACATGTTTCCTTTTTGGAAATTCAGAACTAAGTAACAGCTTATATTTCCCTTTCAAGCAGGGCTTCTGGGAAACATTAGGCTTATCTATATTATTATTATGTTTGCAGTTGGTTCCCATTCTCTTTGATGCATTTTATTTATTCACATTCTGATATTTCACAGTACCAACCACCATAAAACAATGACACCTATCACCAACAATGGCAACTGTTATTTACCAATGTTAATAAAAACACATTATGTCTTAGGCTCCATGATTTACATGCATTTTATTATTTTATGCAAAAACTCAATGATTTGATTGGCTAAACAAACAACAGTCAACAGCTATTTTAGAGAAATGGGATTCCTTTTTCAAGATCATACAACTAACAGATGAGATGCTGGGGATTCAAACTTGTGTCTGTATGACTCCAGAGCCTGGGGTTAACCTCAATGATATAATCTGCATGCCATAGTTGGGGCCATTTTAAATATCTTGTAAAAAGAGGTGGACTGGACTTTCCCTGGTGGCTCACTGGCAAAGAATCCACCTACCGATGCAGGAGACCTGGGTTCAATCCCTGGTCTGGGAAGATCCCACATGTAGCAGAGAAGCAAAGCCCATGTACAGCAACTATTGAGCCTGTGCTCTAGAGCCTGGGGGCTGAAACTTCTGAGCCCATGTACCACAGCTACTGAACCTCTACACCTACAGCCCACGCTCTGCAACAAGAGAAGCAAGCCACTGCAGTGAGAGGTCTGCGCACCGCAGCTGGAGTGTAGCCCCTGATCGCCGCAGCCAGAGAAAAGTCTGTGCAGCAGCAAAGACCCAGGACAGCACAAAAGTAAGTAAATGAAAATTTAAAAAATAAATAAATAAAGATGTGGACTGTATACCATGGTGGGGATGTGTGTATGAGTGATGTGGAGATGCTCTGCTCAGAATCACTTTCCCAGAATTGATGCAGGAAGCATAAGATGCTACAGCATCCGCCCAAAATGCTACATCTTCATACCCAACACAGGTGGGGGCAAGGATGCCAAAGTCTTGATTTCCCCAGGCTTCTTGTGGCCAATGACTGAGTAAGGGGGTGGTTATCAAGCAGGCCCATTCTTACTCCTTGAAGTGAAATTCTTCCAAAGGATCACTTTGGCCTAGAGAAATTTATTGGCCTAACTGAGACTTTCTCCAAATTTCAGAGAAGTCTGAGGCTGTTTCTATTCAACTCTTCTATCCCTTTCTCCTTTCACAGATATCAGATTTGGTCTAAGGCTCTCCTTATCTACTCCTCATCCCTCCTTCTTTAGTTTTCACAGGCATTTAATTTTCCCACTATGATTTTTTTTAATTTAATTTTTATTTTGTATCAGAGTATTGCAGTGTTGTGTTAATTTCAGGTGTAGAGCAAAGTCATTCAGTTATATATAGATACACATATATCCATTCTTTTTCAGATTCTTTTCCCATGTTACAGAATACTGAGTGGAGTTCCCTGGGCTATACAGTAGGTTTTTGTTGATTATTTATTTTATGTATGCTGTGTGTGTGTTCAGTCGTGTCTGACTCTCCATGACCCCACAGACTGTAGCCTACCAGGCTCCTCTATCCATGGAATTTTCCAGGCAAGAATACTGGAGTAGGTTGACATTTCCTACTCCAGGGGATTTTCTCTACCCAAGGATTGAACCTGCATCTCCTGCACTGGCAGACAGATTCTTTACCACCGCACCATCTGGGAAGTCCATTTAATATACAATAGTGTGCATATGTCAACCCCAGACTCCCAATTATCCTTCTGCCCAGCCTTTCCCCTCTGGTAACCATGCTTGTTTTTGAAGTCTTATTCTGTTTCTGTTTTGTAAGTAAGTTCATTTGTATAATTTTCGAGCCATCTCCCAGTAAACCTCATGTACTTCTAACCTCATCTTTCATCAGAGAGAAAGCTAGAATAAAAGAAACTAAGTGTATTCATTTTTCAATTTTTTGACTGTAATCCCAGAGCTAACTTATGCCTGTGACATACTCAGCACTCAAGAAATGGTTGTTGGATAAATGCCTTTTGCATTCCAGTTGCCTGTAATTTTGGAGTAACGGGTAACAGAGATGGGAACCATGATGCAAAAAGGGTCTGTGATGAGAGAAGCAAAAGTCAAGTTCTTTGGTTGGAGAAGACTAGATTGAAGAGACAAGCAGAGAGCTTCATGGAAGGGGGGCATTCCACACAATGAGGTTTCCGTGAGTGCAGAAAGTCAAGGACGTTCATTAGTAGAACTACAGAAACAGTACAAATGAAGTAGAGAGGTCTTTTTCTATTACACAGCCTCTACTGGACAAGTGAGTGGTGACACATGGCTGGAGTAGCTTTACAGAGCACAAATGGGGAGCAGAATGGAGAGGAAGGCCGGGGGATGGATTGTGTGTGAAATTGTACTCCTTTATGGTTCCATTTCTTTTCCTCTTTAAATTGTAAGGTAATTGCTTTACACTTTTGTGTTGGTTTCTGTTGCACAACAATATGATTCAGTTATAAGTTTACATATGCTGTCTCTCTCTCGCGCCTCCCTCCCATCTCCCACAATGATCCAGAAAGGAGAATATAGTTCCCTCCAAACAGGGCTGCCCAGTAGAATCACAATGCAAGCTACACATGAGCCACACACTTGTGACTCAAAATTTTCTGCTATGTGCATGAGAAAATGGGTGAAGATAATTTAATAATATATTTTTTTCATTTATTTTTATTAGTTGGAGGCTAATTACTTTACAATATTGTAGTGGTTTTTGTCATACATTGACATGAATCAGCCATGGATTTACATGTATTCCCTATCCCGATCCCCCCTCCCACCTCCCTCTCCACCCAATTATTTTAAATATCCAAAGTATCATTACTTCATCATGTAATAAATATAAAAGTTATTCATGAGATTTTTTACATTATTCTTTATTAGGATTTAATAAATCTTCGAAATCTGACATTTTATACTGAATAGCACATCTCAGTTCAAACTAGCCACATTTGAGTGTTCAGTGGCCATCTGTGTCTAGTGAACACCTCAGTTCTTGTCGTTGTTGTTCAGTTACTCAGCTGTGTCTGAGTCTTCCTAATTCCATGGACTTTAGCACCCCACACTTCCCTGTCCTTCACCATCTCCCGGAGCTTGCTCAAACTCATGTCCGTTGAGTCAGTGATGCCATTCAACCATCTCATCCTCTGTCGCCCATTTCTCCTGCCTTTAATCTTTCCCAGCATCAGGGTCTTTTCTTCACAGAGTAAGTTCTTCGCATCAGCTGGCCAAAGTATTGGAGCTTTATCTTCAGCATCAGTCCTTCCAATGAATATCCAGGGTTGATTTCCCTTAGGACTGACTGGTATGATCTCCTTGCTGTCCAGGGGACTTTCAAGAGTTCTCCATCACCACAATTCTAAAGCATCAATTCTGCAGTGCTCAGCTTTCTTTTTGTCCAACTCTCATATCCGTACATGACTTTACTGGAAAAACTATAGTTTTGACTACACGGGCCTTTGAGAGGATTGGCTTTGGAGAATCCAGCTCTTGCCCAGCTAAGTGTGTGACTCTGAGCACATCAGGGCAACTCTGAGTCTCAGCGGCCTCAGACGTATAATGATGAAAACTCTATCCAACTCTTAATTGCTTGTTCTTCTTTACCCATGAAGTTATTGTCCATGCTTTGTTACAGGCACGATTCTATGTGCCTTGCAACACAAATTTAATTTACCTAACAACTCTACGAGGTGGGTATACTATCATATCCTGGTGCTATTAGAGATAAGGATGCTGTGAGAAAGAGAGGTGAATGACTCATCCAGGGTCACCCAGTGAGTAAGTGGTAGAGTCAGCATTCAAACTGGCCATCCAGCACCAGAATCCAAGTTCTTATCATTTTATCACGCTGTATCCCTAACAGGGCTCTGAGACCCCAAATTATAAGCAACAACAGCAATGCAAAGTGCTCAGGAGGCAAGAATTTCTAGACACAACCAGGAGATGACTGTAGACAGCACAGTTGAGTTCTGTGAAAGAATTTGTATAAAACAAACTCTATTATCCCCAATCTAATATGAACGTTTCTTGACAGGCTTGGAATGAATTTCTATCCAAATAGAGTTTTAAAAAGTTATATTCTTTAACATTTTATAGCACTGAGCAGTTTAACAAGCACTTTTATATGCATTCACACATTCAATCACTAAGAGGGAACTATCATTAATTTTCTTTCCAGGAAAGTGAGAGGAAATTTCAGAGTGGCAGAGAGACTTATCCGTTGTCATAGAGTAGGAGGTCTTGAAACAAGGTCTCTGAATTAAAACCTGCCAATCTTCCTTGGCATTTTTAGGCCTGTTTGTAAAGCCCATGTACACTCGAACAAACATTGTCATACATATTATCGTTTGAAAGAACTGTATGTCTCTACACAGGTTTTTTGCACTTGTCATTTCTTCTACTTCAACAGTAAATAATACCCATTCTTATAGGTTAAATTATTTCTCACCAAGGGATGTTAAAGTCCTAATCCCCAGTAGGTGTGATTGTGACCTTATTTGGAAATAGGATCTTTACAGGTGAGCAAGTCAAGATGAGGTCATTAAGTTGGAAGCTTTTAATCCAGCGTGACTGATGTTCTTACAAAAACGGGAAATTTGGACAACGAGACAGACACATACAAAGGGCAGATGATGTAAAAACAGGCAAAAGATGGCCATCTACAAATCCAGGAGCACTTGAAGCTTCCAGAAGCTAGGAAAAAGGAGTAGATTCTCTTTAACAGATCTCAGAAGGAACCAGCCCTGCAGTCTTAGTTCAGGATGTTATAATAAATCACCATGGAAGGACTGATGCTGCAACTGAAACTCCAATACTTTGGCCACCTGATGCAGAGAGTGACTTATTGGATAAGACACTGATACTGAAGACTGAGGAAAGGAGAAGGACAGGAGGAGAAGGGGTTGACAGAGAATGAGATGGGTGGATGGCATCACTGACTCAATGGACATAAGTTTGAGCAAACTCCAAAGATAGTGAAGGACGGGGACACCTGGCACACTGCAGTCCATTGCAAAGAGTTGGCTATGACTTAGTGACTGGACAACAACAACAATGGCCTGTGTGGCTATTTATAAGAAAAACTTATTTCTCACAGTTCAAGATGTTTGAGAGCAGAGTGCCAAGGTGGTCAGGTTCTGTTGAAATCCCTCTTTCAGATGTCTGACTTCTCTCTGTGACCTCACATGGTGGAAAAGTACAAGAGAACTCTCTGGAGATCCCTTTTATAATATAATATTACTAATCCCATTCATGGGGCTCTATCCTCATGACTGAGTTACCTCTCAAAAAACCTCACCTCCTAATACCATCACATTGGGGTATAGGATGTCAACAAAGGAATTTTGGAGAAACACAAGCATTCAGATCGTAACACCTGCCAATAGCTTGTTTGGGCTTCTAGTCTTGAGAGCTGCAAAACACTTAACACCTATTGTTTAAATCATCACGGCCTGTGGTTCTTTTCTACAGCAGCCCTAGGAAACACAGGCACTCATCATCTTTTCACAACCGGCTCTCTGTGCTGCAGCTTGATCCCTTCAAAGATGCTTTACCTGAACTTCACCTGTCCCATTATTGTGTATCATCTCACCAGATCATTTCCTTCTTTACCAAATTTCTGAAAAAAAAAAAAAAAAAAAAAAAAAAAAAAATCTTGTCTGTCTGTGCCAAGTCCACCTCTTTAAATTTGAATGCTAGCATTGTGAAGGTAAATATCATGTGTGTCTTGTTCATCAAGCATGCTTGGCATAAAAGTGCAAATAAATTAAATATTTACTGATTGGTAAAGAAGGGGAAGTGGGGAAGAAGGCCAGGTATGAGGGAAGGAAGAAAGGAGGAAAGGAAGGAAGGAAGTGAGGGAGGGAGAAAGAGAGGGAGGGGGGATATTAAAGATGGAGTTGGATCTACATTTTGTGAAAGTACTTTGCACATCACAAGGAAATATGTGGATATTAGTGATCTTATCATCATTATTACTTCATTTTTCATTGTGTTTGAGTCCATTTGTGCACCATTAGATCTAGACTGTAGAACCTGGTTGAAGAAATCTGCTGCTTCCTTGAATGTGTTTGTCCACAGTTTTATTTCGTCTTCAACTACTGATCCTTTTGACTTTCAAGTGTAGCAATCCCAAGATTTCCTAAAAATAAATATTGGCTTTATTAATATGCTTGCTCATTTACTAATTGCTTTTTTTAAATACCAGAGCCTCTTCTACAGCTGAGGTTTGTGTAACCTTTATCTTTACTTCTAATTACATGTGTTCCTCATTTGCGGCTAAAAGTAACTCTTGTCACCACTCCTGTCAAATTTGATTCATGACACCTTAATTATTATAATTTCTTTTTCCTGCAATAGTAGCAAAAGTGTCCACATGCATTTTTGTTAGGTCAATTCTTCATGCAAAAAAATGGCAATTTGGTTTTAAGGAAGCAGAGTTTTAGATGGGGTCCTTATGTTTGGCCTTTCAGTGGGTGAACCCCTTTTGTTCCTTTCTCATTGGGGGCTGTTTCATGTGAGGACACTATTACTGTGCAGTAGAAAGAAAAGCTGAATCAGACACCAGAAACTCAGTTCATTTCTAGGTTTGCAATGTGTTCTTGTAATGGGACCTTGAACAAGTTACTTAAGTTTTCTGGCCTGTAGGTCCCTTGCCTTTAAGACGGACTCAGTGATATCACAAGTCTGGGAGTAGCCCAACTGGGATGACTTTAAATGCAGATTGACACCCCCATGAATTGCAGAGTTTTTAGAAAATGACACCGGCTTTTGTTTTGTTTCTTCTTTACCTAAATTTCCTTTCACTGTCTCCTAGATTACATCTGGTAAGATTAGAGGGGCAAGAGAAAAGAAGAAAGAGACAGGTGAGAGGCGGAAGCAAAGAGAGACAAAGACAGAGAAAGCCCTCTGTGTAGCTGGTGCATCCTTACATCTCACCCTAGAACAAAGAAGAGGCTTTGGTTGGAAGCAGGAAGTGATTGCAATTCTCAAATAGCTGGAGGTGTGTGTGCCTGTGAGAAAAAGACAAGGACCGTTGCCTCCATACACTGGCTCTGTCACCAACTAATTCAGAAACCTGAAAAAGAATGATTTAACTTCTCTGTCCTCTGTTTCCTTATTTGAAAACAGCATTTGTGAGGTGAAAAGAGATTTATGTAACGAGTGTTTAAAGAGTGTGCCTGATTCATTCCACTTGAAAGCATGCCTTCTATCTCATAAATTTTGTTGAACCCTTATGGCTACAGGCCTTGGGAATCTCTGTGCGTCTTCAGATGTGCAGGACCCCTTTTCCTTGCTCTTGTTTGGGCTTGCATGTTCCGATTGCTTGGGAAGCACTTTGGATGCTGAAGTTCAGGTGGGACCAGATGGGACCTGAGAGAGAGGGACAGGAAACTGAGAATTCGAGTTCCTTTTGAGTGGAGGTAACGATGTTTCTCTTGTAATCTTGTGTGAGCGATGGGAACGTGCCTTACCCCCTGGAGTCCCTTAATACACATATCAGTTAACACACGTTTGGTGCCGGCTGCACAGCTGGTGGCCTTTAGTACCATTGTCACCTGTCTGCCTCCCATTCTTTCTGGAAAATAGAGCATAGGGAATTGTTGTTGCTATGGTTCAGCCACTCAGTCATGTCCAATTCTTTGCGACCCCATGGACTGCAACATGCCAGGCTTCTCTGTCCTTCACTGTCTCCTGGAGTTTGCTCAAATTCATGTCCATTGAGTCAGTGATGGGGGCTTCCCTGATAGTTCAGTTGGTAAAGAATCCACGTGCAATGCAGGAGACCCTGGTTCGATTCCTGGGTCAGGAAGATCCGCTGGAGAAGGGATAGGCTACCCACGCCAGGATACTTGGGCTTCCCTTGGGGCTCAGCTGGTGGAGAATCCACCTGCAGTGCAGGAGACCTGGGTTTGATCCCTGGGTTGGGAAGATCCTCTGCAGAAGGGAAAAGCTACCCACTCCAGTATTCTGGCCTAGAGAATTTGGACATGACTGAGTGACTTTCACTTTCACTTTGAACCAGTGATAGGGGATAAAAGATAGTAATGGAACCAACTCAGAAGAGCTCCAACAACCTTCATGATAATTTCATTTTCTGCTGAAGAATATAGCCATTTGTGCTGTGTTGTATGTCTTCTATTCCCCCCTCCACTTCCTCTCTACACTTGTTTAATCTGCCCAGGAACCTGAGACCACATTGCATGCACGACATCCACGAGCCTCTTTGTGTTCCAGCTTCTGGGCAGCCCAGTGAACAGGTAGTGAGGTTCAAGTCTGGAAGGAGTCAAAGACTAGGTTGAGGGTTTTTCACCTGGCTTCTTTCTCATGGCTGAGTCTCTGGACTGAGGACTACTACTCCTGGCAGGCAGCCCCCTCCACGCACTTCTCCTCCCCCTAGATCCCGGGATCTTCCTCCTCTGGACACTACAAGCCTGGGAGTGGCAATCCCCCTTTCCACTGCCCGTGACCTTGCACTTTGCTCTAAACCTGCCCGTTCCTTTGTAACTTGTTCCTTAATTAACATTATGCACACGGCCCATTTTGTGCCTTCTGTCACTGCCGAGGCTGCCCTCGACTGATGCAGGTAACAGCCCACTTTACCAAATATCTGCTCTTCTTTCCCACGATGCAGAACTGTTGCTGGGAACGGGGCTCTCAGCCAAGGGGTTGCCTGACCCAGTGTGGGTCACGTGACCAGCCGGGGCCAACAGCAGGCAAGATGCCGTGAGGAACGCTTTGTGCTGCAGTCCCGCCCTCTGATCTGCTTCCGAGTCGGTCTTGGAGGTTGCTGCTTGAAGCTGGAGCTCTCACAAGACGTGGAAGGATGCAGTCCCGCCCTCTGATCTGCTTCCGAGTCGGTCTTGGAGGTTGCTGCTTGAAGCTGGAGCTCTCACAAGACCTGGAAGGATGCAGTCCCGCCCTCTGATCTGCTTCCGAGTCGGTCTTGGAGGCTGCTGCTTGAAGCTGGAGCTCTCACAAGACGTGGAAGGAGTCTCCATTCCCAGTCACTGAAGAAGGGGAACCTGCGAACCTGAAAAACGAGTGAGAAATAAATTTTTAATATGTTAAGCCACTGAACCTACACATTGTTCCACTGGTTAGCCTACCCTGAGTAGTTGAGAAAGAAGTCACTGCTTGTACTTCGAATATGTGACTTTTAAGCTTCCTGACACACCTTTAATCTGAGGATGAATGTTATCATTTCCAGATGTGGAAATGAAGACATAGTGAGTTAATCCTCCGAGGTCACACAGAGAAGCATGTGCTCTAGGCTGAATTCTGTACCCGCCCCCCTCCCCCCAATCAGATGTTGAGGTTCTAACCTCAGCACCTCAGAATGTGACTGGATTTGAAAATAAAGTCTTTAAAGAGATAATTGAGATAAAATGGAGTCATTAGGGTGGGCTTCAATCCAATACAGCTGACCTTGTAAGAAGAGATTTGAACACAGACACACACAGAGGGAAAACAGTGTAACAACACAGAGAGAAGAGGGTCATCTACAAGCCAGAGAGAGAGACTTCAGAAGAACAAGGCTTCAAGGCTCCTTGATCTCACAATTCTAGCCTGAAGAGCTGTGAGAAAATAAGCTTTTACAATTTAAGCCATCCAGTCTATGATAATTTGTTATTACAGCTCCAGCAAACTAATACAGTTTCATTACTGAGGTGGACTATCACATACTCCTTTCACCCTGACTCTTGGGACACAGTTACAGTCTCAACTCTGGAGCCTGTATGTAATCAGACAGATAGGTGCGCAGGAGACAGATGGGTCAAACTAAGAAGTAACCTGGCATGAATTTTTGAGTGTCCCCATCTCCTTCCCAGGGCTTCCCAGGTGGTGCAGTGATAAAAGAATCCTCTTGCCAGTGCAGGAGATACAAGAGAGGTGGGTTTGATTCCTGGGTGGAGAGGATCCCCTGGAGTAGGAAATGACAACCTACTCCAGTATTCTTGCCTGAAAAATCTCATGGACAGGTGCCTGGTAGGCTACAGTCCATGGATTACAAAGAGTCAGACACAACTGAGCGATACGACATGCACACACATCTCCTTTTATCTACTCCTTCCACTGTCTCTAGCAGCACTCTTTCCCCTTTTACCTTGGGGTAATATTTTAGTGATCTGGTTCAGTCAGTGTTCCCATCTACATTTTTCAGGGTGGGAATTGTAGCTCTGAGAGGAAAAGTGATATTTCTGAGGGATCAGCTTAGTGTCCCGCATCTTCACTGTTCTGCAAGGAAACTGGAGCTCACAGAAGCTGAGTGGTTCGGCCACAGACATCAGACATGAGGTCTTTCGACCTTCATATCATCTCTCTGTCCTTACAGAGTAGACAGAGGCAAATTGTTCTGCAAAGGATGGTACCTCCTTCCAAGTGCTATGAATTATGGAATATTTTCATATTAAAAATGATTCTGTGCTGTTTAGAAAAGGATGGAATTGGTATTGAGTGATGAATGAACCCCTGCCAGAATCCAGTGATGTAAATGAGCATGGTTTTAATATGCCAAGCAGTACAGTGAGAACCTGAGGACCCACAATCCCTCATCCCAGGGGGAGAGACTAACACTGGAGCAGGAGTCTAACTGCCCTTGTTTTAGAAGCAGCTCAGCTTCTGAGTAACATTGGGGTGAGCTCAGTTGCTGAGGAAGTGAAGTGAAGTGAAAGTCACTCAGCAGTGTCCGGCTCTTTGCGATCCCATGGATGGTAGTCTGTGGAATTCTCCAGGCCAGAATACTGGAGTTGATAGCCTTTTAGTTTCAAATTTGATTCAGCATTCTGTTGACTTCCGTTGGCACAAACAGTCACCTACAGCTGGAATGGGACAGTCTAGGAGCTTCCAGTTGCAGGATCTTGGACAGATCTTTTACATTCACTGAGACTCCATTTTCTCTTCAACAAAATTGGAAACAGTAAAAATAACTAGATGGCAGGTTGGTTGGAATAATTAAACATTTTCAATGCCTAGTTCAGCTTTTGAGATCTCATACTTGATCCGTCAGTTTTAATTCTGTCTACCCTACACATTAATTTTTCACTCTTTACAATGTGTGTACATAACACTTGGATTGTTTAACTCTCCAGGCAGTTGTCTGGGTTAAATTAGGTGATGTGCTTGCAAGCAACTAGATTTTACACTGTTGTTTTCATGTAATGCTGTAGTAGTGATTCTTCCAGCTATTGCATCTCAGATCTTTGTGCATGAAAGTGGTTCAGTAAATGCTTATCAAATTGAATCATATTAAATCAAAGCCCCTTGTTTAAATTCTACATTTTTGTCAACTAAAGAAATCCACAAGTATTGTTTCTGAATCAAAGCACTAAAGTTGTTAGCATTTGTTTATTAAAAAAGAGAAGGAAAAACAACCCAAGTATTGACTTGAATTTGCAGTGCCTACTACAGATGACAGAAGGACAAGTTTGAAGCAAATATACACTACAGACTGCAGACCTACCATTTCCTAGCACACAATCATTGCACTGCCAAGGTTCCCAAACAAATAATTTTCATTTCCCAAATCACTCTGCTTTCAGTAAAATTGCAATCATTTTAAGGAACGCCCGTATGAGAAAATTGTAAAATATATTTCTGAAGCTGATCACTGAATGGTCCACGTGAATTCTAGGTACAGATTTCCAATCATTTCACCCCGTGAGATTTCACAGTAATCAGATGGCGAAGGTGGCATGTCTTCATCTCAAAGCCACTAAAGTTGTGGTGGAAAAGCAGTGTCTGCTTCTACGCCACATTAAGTAACATGGTGCTGGAAAAATGTCACTTGGATTTTTCAGAATATTCTGAAAGAATAAAATTACTCAGTTGGCCAGGTGGAATACTTGTATCACAGGCTCTCGACTCTTTTGGCTAATCCTTACACAGTTGTTGCTGTTCAGTCTGTCTGTCCTGTCTGACTCTTTGTGACCCCAGCGATTGTAGTCCCCCAGGCTTCTCTGTCCATGGGATTTCCCAGGCAAGACTACTGGAGTGGGTTGCCATTTCCTTCTCCAGTGGATCTTCCCAACCCAGGGATTGAATCTTCATTTCTCACATTGCAGGCAGATTTTTTGCACTAGGCCATCAGGGAAGCCCCAGTCCTTGCATGCATATATCCATTTAGAGATTCTATAGAATTTTTGAATATATCACCTTAGGCCATTCTTATAACAATTTGATGAATTATTTCAATCCTTACTTGATAAATGAGCAAACTAAAATTCAGAGAGGTTTGCTACATGAGAGACTGAGTGAGGAGCCTTGACTCTCCATAAGAATCACTTCTGATGTTTATGGGAAAATTAATGGCTTAGGTAAAGAATAGGCCTACAATGCAGAAGACACAGGAGACACGAGTTTGATCCCTACATTAGGAAGACTCCCTGGAGAAGGAAATGGCAACCCACTCCAATATTCTTGCCTGCAAAGTCCCATGGACAGAGGAGCCTGGTAGACTATAGTCTATGGGGTCACAAAGAACTGGGCATGACTGAATGACTAAGTATGTGAGTCAGAAAATAAGAAACAGAAAACAAACAAAAAAAGAAAGTGTATATTTTTAGCACTCCTCTGTATATGCAAATCACCAGGTTTGGAGGAAAGTTCCAAGAATCTGTATGATTTAAATATCTCCAGGGATCTAAAAAGGAGCCAAGCTTAAGAGCCACCAGAATATTGGAAAGAACATGGATTCTGAGCTTGGATCAGAATTCTCATACAGTCTGGTTTCTCTAAAAAGCTGAGTCTAAGACAGAAGTTTAAGTGTGTGAGGATTTTATTGGGATATGTGGTTCCAGGGATCAGGTAAGAAAAATAAGAGAAGAGAGGAGGGAAGAAAGGAAGAGCCAGTGCAAGGCTGCTCACAGATTTGGCCTCTGCCATGATGACCAGGTACACAATCCAAGAGGCCATGTGGAATGAACTTTGGGACCGTCCACCTGGGGAAATCCATTTAAGCACTGGTTCCATACCACTTGGTCAAAGATTAGCCACAGCTTCCTGTCCAGGCTGCACAGGCAGGACAGTTAAGGAACACAGAGATCTGTAGGCTGAAGGGAAAATGCTCAGGACAAAACCTGATGGAGGTGCCATTAGTTTGTGCCACCTTGAAGTTGCTCTGCTTCTGTGCAGAACTGAAACTGTGGCAGAAATAAAAGAGGCTCTGAAGAGATGTCTATGAAGTTCCCAACATAAACCCCATTCCATTCCCTGCCTTCTGGGTGACCTTGGACTTCTTACCCAAGCCTTGCTCAACCTCAGCAACCGCAGGGATAGATGTTGTAGAATTCGGGGGTGGATTCATCTTCCAATGTTAAACATAACACAATGTCCAGCACACAAACCGGGAGTGGAAATGTGAACTTGCCTTGCCATGGTTCTTTTTTTAAACACAGAGAGTTCTGAATCTCTTTGTGGAGGCTGGCCTCCTCTAGATCTCCATGGGGACCATCTATAGGAATCTCTCACCTCACCCATTGAAGAAAGGAAACAAAACTGCAGATTTATCAGGAGATGAGGGAGAAGCCTACATTCCAAAGCCAACAACAACACACAAAGTCTCCATGTTTGTTCTTTGGAGCAGAGGGAGAGGCTTGATCTTCAAATACAGATTTTTCAATCAGGAAAACAACATAGGATAAAAGCTGGTATATTTTTTTAACATAAAGGGATGGATAAAGCCTCAAACACATGCACTCAAAGAAAAAGTAAAAGAAGAAAAAATAAAAACACACTGTGAGGGCCTCTGGCACAGATACACACATTAATTTTAGTTTCTATATGTTCAGATTTGTTGCTGTTGTTCAGTTGCTAAGTAATGTTCAGCTCTTTGAGTCTCCATGGACTGCAGGACACTAGGCTTCCCTGTCCACCATCTCCTGGAGTTTGCTCAAACTCACATCCATTGATTCAGTGATGCTATCCAACCATCTCATTCTCTATTGCTCCTAAGGGAAATCAACCCTGAATATTCGCTGGAAGGACTGATGCTGAAACAAGCTTCAATACTTTGGCCACCTGATGGGAAGAGCTGACTCATTGGAAAAGACCCTTATGCTGGAAAACATTGAGGACAGGAGGAGAAGGGTGAAACAGAGAATGAGATGCTTAGATTGGCATGACAATAAGATTCTAGATAGCACTACACAGGTGCACAGCAGTTAACCAAATCTTTGGACGTCCTCCAAAGATTTACTGAGAAAAGGAGAGTGATGAGTACACTCACAGGAAGAGTAGGGGGTGATTTTAGGAAGGCACAACTTAGGCATAACTTATTCATTCATGGACTCAGTTCATTGAGCCCATCTTTGCTGGACACTTGATAGAAGATGAGGACACAGAAGTAAATAGGATCCTGTCTATTGACTTCCCAGATGGCTGTTCTTATACATGTATGCATGATACTTGAGGATGCAGACAACAGAATTTTATTCTGTAGAGATCACACAAGTCTTCCAGAGGTAGTGATGTTTGAGCTGAATTTCAATGTTCGTATGCAATTCACCTGGTATCCAAGAAAAGAAAGAGCCCATTCCATGGAGAAGTGAGAGAAAAAAAAAAAAAAAAAGGTCTAGAAGAAATGAAATTAAACTTTTGGTACACTCCAGCCTGTCATACTGGCTCACATACATTGAATAGCACAGGTATTAGAATAAGAGACATCTCACTTCAGTTTCCTGCTTGTTTATTTGCTGATTATTTGCCATCTTTGCATCACACTAAAATTTGCAACTTGGAGAGCCTGAGTAACTTGCACCAAATTGACCTCCCTGGGTACGCATAGAAGTGAAGAGTGAGCAGACATAAAGCCTTGCTCAAGGCTTGCCAAACTGTAAGGTTTCAATATTATCACTCAGTGTGCTGGAGGCATGAGGGATAGTCTTCACAGGATCCTGCGAAAATGTTTTCTATAAATAAGCCCTTTTTCCTATGTATCCTTCTCAGTGAACAAATGGAAGCTCTGGATCTAGGGGAGGTGAAATTTCTGGTCATTAGGGAAGGACTTCCAAGAATGAAGGTAAAAATGGTTTATCCAAATATGCCATGGTCAAAACACACCTTTGCTCCCTTTTCCATCTGCTCCCATTCTGCTTACTAACCAAGATTCCCTGGTGAGCACTGATTTCAGGAAAAGCAAAGTTCTGCTCCATGTCAGCCCCTCATAGTCCACTCTATCTAATGTATCCCACTTCATTGTACCACGTCATTCTTCTCTTCTGTGATACTTAGCTTTTCTTCACCACATTTAAACCTTTCTAGTATAACATTTGGTTTTCATTTGTGATTCGTATATGCCTTCATCACTAGAATACAAGCACTACAAAGCAAGGACTTTATTTCCCCCTGCTATTTTCTTGAAGGTAATAGGTTTTCAAAAAATAATCATGGATATGTTATTATTATACACAGTAATTATGGATGTGTGAATATATGATTAATTAGTAAACATGGGAATACCAGTAATTTGAAAGGGAAATCTTCATCATGCCAGTTCCTCTTTTGTATTCTTTATTTTACTAAATTGCACAAAGTTCCTTTCATGTATTCCAGCTGCAAACATGAGTAGCCTCTGATATCCTCCCTGCTCTGAAGCTCTTTCTACAGGTAAGAAAATGTTCTGTTACCTTATTAATTCTACCTTGTGATTATGTATTCCTTTTCCCCATCCTGGCTACTGGGATCATTGCTCACCTGGCTAGCCTTTATAACACCTGGACTGCTCTCTCTTTCTTTCTTTTTTTATGTATGTCCATCTTCTTTGGTTTCCAGGCAGTAATCAGAAAAATCTTTCCAAAGAAAGTATCTGACTGTGTTAACCTATTCAAAATCTTGACCATGTTTTAGAGGAATTTTCAGTGTCTCCAGTGTTATTCTGTTCTTTAAATTTGTATCCTAGGGTCTAGCAGTAATGAACTCCTTGAAGCAATTTCAAGCTTGCTTCTAGGCATTTGCACAAGTGTTGCATAGCATCTGGCATTTCTATTCACTTTTCTGCGCCCCTTGTGAGCCTATAAACTTCTTGAATTAGAAGACTACATCTTGTTTATCATTGTATTTCCACAATCTACTAGAATCCACAACACATCTAAGTGTCAATAAATATATAAACAAAATAATTTTTATATACCAATATCTTGTGTGTTGGTTAGAAAATATTAATCTTGGATCTGATCACCTGGGAAAAAGTAATTTCCAAACTTAAAATGTTGAGGCTCACGCTCAGCCTCTCTGTTCTGTCTGACTCTTCGTGGCTCCATGCACTGTAGCCTGCAAGGCTCCTCTGTCCATGAGATTTTTCAGGCAAGAATACTGGAGTGGGTTGCCATTTCCTCCTCCAAGGAATCTTCCCAACCCAGGGATAGAATCTGTGTCTTCTGCATTGACAGGCAGATTCTTTACCACTGAGCCACTTGGAAGCCCCCAAGTATTCAGGACAACACTAAAACTTTATGATACCTCTAAGGCACATGTACTCTTCCTCTCTCTAACATCAATATTTGCTACAATTGGAAAACCAACCCTAAGAAAATCTATAGCTTAACAGGATGGCCTAAAGGATGCTTTTCCTCTTTAACTAAAAAAATGAAAAGGAAAAAAAGTTAAAAATAAGTCATTACTTTCTGTACTCTCCATCAGCCCATATGTTTCTTCCAGGCCATCCTGGTGACAGCTGCAAAAAAGGTTGACTGTGAACCATATCTCCTGCTTCCTGAGAAATTCACATCTGTATATGCTTGTGTTCAGAAGCAGACAGGAGCTTGAGTATATTTTTTCAAAAGAGTGGTGTAGCACATCACATTGAGAATCTGCAAACAAAACATGCTTGTGTTTATTTTAAAGGATGGGAAAAGAACAAACACTTCATTCATTGGTGGATTGGAAGATATATGAAAGAGATATACAAAGCAAAGTCAAAACTTAAGCTCAGTGGTTAGAAGCAAATTAATAATAGTTATTATTATATTAACAAGGAAGAAGAGGAAGAGAATGAACAAGAACAAGTAAAGGATGGTTGTGGGCTGGAAATTATATCCCAGGTGGCACTCATTGCAAAGAATCTACCTGCCAGTGCAGGAGATATGAGAGACTCAGGTTTGATCCCTGAGTCAGGAAGATCCCCTGGAGTAGGAAATGACAACCCACTCCATATTCTGGCCTGGAGAATCCCATGGACAGAGGAGCCTGGCGGGCTGACTGTAGCCTGCCAGGCTCCTCTGTCCATGGATTCACAAAGAGTCGGACATGACTCAAGTGACTCAGCACAGCAGATGTCGGATTTATGCAGTTTTGTAGCAGAAAGTTATTGCAGAGATTACTGGGCTCCTTTTTTTTGTTTTGTTTTGTTTTTTGTACTTGTGGACACAAAAACCAAGAGCCGTGAAGTGAGTTATAAGGTCACATAGTATAGAACATAAGTGACCACCCAAATCAATTTTGGTTTAGGAAGAGTTCTCATCTAACAACTTCATTACACATGAGATTCCTTAGCACTTCAAGGTCACCTGGCTAGAACAGTCAAACCTTATGCTCGATAGTTTCTGAATAATTTTCTTTTCATATTATTTTTCCTCCTGGTGAATCTAAATATTGAAGATGTACGGAATCATGGAAGAAATGCAATCAAGTTCGCATGCTCAATTCTAGAAATGAAAAGAACTTAGATTTGGGGAGTTGGGCAATTCAGAACTTAGTGTCTATTCTGTCAAATACTGTCTATAAACCTGGGGCAAGTTTAAACTCATATTCTCAGTTTCCTTTTCTGTAAAATAGTGATAGTAATCCTCAACATAAAGGCAGTTTGTGAAGTCTAGGTTTAATTTTGTACCTTAAGACTATGGTATAGTACTTGGCACAGTCATATTGTTGTTGTCTCGTTGCTAAGTCATGTTCGACTCTTTGCAACTCCATGGACTGTAGTCAGTCTCCACTGTCCATGGGATTCTACAGGTAAGAATGCTGGAGTGGGTTGCCATTTCTTTTTCCAGGGCGTCCTTTCAACCCAGGGAACTTGAGTCTTCTTTGTTTCCTGCCTTGCAGGCAGATTCTTTACCACTGAGCCACCTGGGAAGTCCCTAGAAACTCTCGAATAGCATGGATATGCCATCAATACTTCTTAGCCAATGAAAATAATGGAATTTATGGTAAAGAAGTATTTCAAAATACAGCTTTGAGGGCTACTTTTACATTGTCAAGTGATAAGAAATTGTTAATTTTAAAAGGATTTAAGTGTATGCTGCCAATAAACAACACATTAAAAAAATCCATAGGAAGCACTTAAAAGTGAATCTGGCAAGTGTGTTGCTCTGCGGAGTGCCCTGGTGAGAGATCTCAGCAGGGTGGGGGGATCAAAAAGAACAGTTTCTCAAGGAGCTATAGTACTTTATCCATTGGAAAAGCTTCAAATGATATGTATAGTTTATATATAAACATATATGTAAACATAAATGTAATTAGTTTCATGTTTACCTGAACAATTACATGTAAATCTGATTGCTGCAAAGAAAGTTACAATCTGAGTGAATTTGTATTTTCACATCACATAAGACGACCAGGTGGTGCAGTGGTAAAAAATCCATCTGCCAATGCAGGAGATGCAAGAGACTTGTGTTCGAACCCTGGGTTGGGAAGTTACCCTGGAGAAGGAAATGGCAACTCACTGCAGTGTTCTTGCCTGGAAAATGCCATGCACAGAGGAGCCTGATGGGCTGCAGTCCATGGGGTCGCAAAGAGTCGGAGATGACTGAGCATACACACACACACACACACACACACACACACACACACACACACGAGATGACCATGAAACAATTGAACATGATTTCTTTCTTTCTTCTCCAGATGCCATAAATAGCCAGAAATCACAGAAAATCATGTTATAGTTCTGGCTTTATCTCTCAGTGAACTATGAACTCACATCTGCCACTTATACTCTCCTTCTCGGTTTCCTTACTTGTGAAATGTGGATAATGATAACTTTTTCCATCCCCTTCAATTCCAGCCCTATCTTAAGGGTTAAGTAAAATGCTTACAGGGCAGGCATGAAACCCTAAATAGGTGTCAATTCATTTCTTTGTACAGGCAAGGCCCCATCCTGTTAGGGCTAACAAGTTAGTGAGGAAAAGAGGAAAGAGGGGAGGGAAGGACCATGTGAGGACCTGAACCAGGAGGAGGGAGCCTAGAAGGAGCATCAGATTTCAGTTCAGTTCAGTTCAGGTGTTCAGTCATGTCTGACTCTTTGTGACCCCATGGACTGCAGCAGGCCAGCCAGGCTTCCCTGTCCATCACCAACTCCCGGAGCTGACTCAAACTCATGTCCACTGAGTCGGTGATGCCATCCAACCATCTCATCCTCTGTCATCCCCTTCTCGCGCCTTCAATCTTTCCCAGCATCAGGGTCTTTTCCAATGAGTCAGTTCTTCACATCAGGTGGCCAAAATATCAGAGTTCCAGCTTCAGCATCAGTCCTTCCAATGAATACTCAGGACTGATTTCCTTTAGGATGGACTGGGTGGATCTCCTTGCAGTCCAAGGGACTCTCAAGAGTCTTCTCCAACACCACAATTCAAAAACATCAATTCTTTGGCGCTCAGCTTTCTTTATAAAGTCATTCTCTACTTCACTGAAAGCTCTGTCTCTGAGAAATAATTTAATGTTGGGGCACAGAGTTGGAATTCAGTTTCAGGGTTCTGAAAGAACCTGATAGAGGCAAGCTGCGTCACATACAGAAGAAAGACAGCATGCTGTTCAGGGAAGGGAAATAAACAGCTCATTTGGATCATAGAATTCAAGGGGAGAATCTTCGGGAGGGATGAGAGTCAGATTGTACACATCTTATCAGCCACCTTATCTTAGATTTTGGGATCAGAAGGAGTCCTTTAAAGGATTTTATACAAAGTATTTTTTAATGACTGGTCTCATGAATCATACATGGATTCATTGGCAATTCAAATGCTAAAGGGTCCCTGAGTCAGGAACAATGAGCTTCTCAGAAACAAAGCTCCCACTCCTATTCCCTTATCTCTCTCCCTACCCCAAACCCGATACCTCTTCTCTTTGTCTAGACTTTTCAGTTCTGTGAACAGCTCCCATCTCTCCATACCCTTGACACTGCTTCTGCCTTCAAGAGGACTCATTTGAGAGTTCTGTATCTAAGACGGAAGCTTCTACCACAGGCTAAGAAGCTTTCCCTTCAGTAGGCAGTTTTCAGATCGTGTCCACTTTCCCTTGACTTAGAGCTGTCATGCTATATCATGTTGCTGCTATATCAGACTCAGAATCGCAGAGTCTAGAGAGACGTTAGAAACCTGTGTTTATAGGTTCATCTCCTCTCCAGTGCCTCGAGGTGAAGGGCTGGACTACATCCTTCTTTTTACTTCAGTTCTGTTTCATACAGTGGCTGGCCCAAGAGCAATACCATAAATGTGGGAACAAACAACAGATAAGGAAGCTGAGGCCCAGTAGTATGTGAGAACTCTGGCTTCCAGCCCCATGTGCTTTCACTTGAGAAAATATTTGGGTCACCCTTTAAGCTGGGGCATGACCATACTTCCTCCCAAATGAGATGCTGTAGGCCACAGGCAGGCAGTGCCGTGAGTCTGATGTTCTAGTTCATCTCCGCCCCACGGGACTCTGTCTTTCCTGCGGAAGTGGAATGACTTAATTCCATTACTGAGTTTAGAAGGTTGGAGCAAGAAGTAAGTTGCAAGCACCCCAGCACAGCCCTGCTCAGTGCCTGGTTGACTTCCATCGAGGAAACTTAGAAGTTGGAGTCTGGTCCTTCCTGGGTTGGCCTGCAGGTCTCTGCCTCTCTCTCTCCCTCCCTCACAGGATGAGTCCCAGCAGGGTGAATTCTATCTCCTTGTTCTTCCTGGCAGCAGCATTTTCTGCCCTGCAGGGAAAAGGCATCTCTACTGGCCCAGAATCACTTGTGATTATTGGGTGGCTCCTTGGAAGAAAAGCTATAACAAACCTAGACATTGTGTTACAAAACAGGGATATCACTTTGTCAACAAAGGTCTATTTAGTCAAAGCTATGGTTTTTCCAGTAGTCATGTAAGGATGTGAGAGTTGGACCATAACGAAGGCTGAGTGCCAAAGAATTGATGCTTTCAAACTGTGGTGCTGGAGAAGATTCTTGAGACTCCCATGGACTGCAAGGAGATCAAGCCAGTCAATCCTAAAGAAAATCAACTCTGAATGTTCATTGGAAGGACTGTTGCTGAAGCTCCAATACTTGGGCTACCTGATGTGAAGAGGCAACTCATTGGAAAAGACCCTGCTGTTAGGACAGAATGAAGGCAGAAAGAAAAGGAATTGATAGAAGATAAGATGGTTAGATAATGTCACTGACTCAATGGAAATGAATCTGAGCAATTTCCAGGGGGTTATGAAGGACAGGAAAGCCTGGTGTGCTATAGTCCCTGAGTATGCAAATAGTTGGACATGATTTAGTGACGGAACAACAGAGGGCCTTTTTATCATCTCAAATAGTTTGCAAATGTATTGCCATATCTTCAAATAGCTTTAAAGTACTATTTTCCGTGTAGAATAAAGTTATATTGTATGGCTGAGAAGAGTATATCCCATTAGGATTCTCATTTTCTCTAACTTCATTACTCAGGAGTGTGGTATTCTAAACAAATAATTTTTGTGGTAAGATAACCATTTGAAAGAAGTAATTAAGCCTAATTCCACAATCAAGAGATAATTCTTTTTAACATATATCAATGGTATCAACTGTTTTGTTGCCTGCACCCAGAGATGTATCAGAAACATTTTTCATGCTATTAAATAAGTTTAAAATGTTACTTTTATTGGCTGAACAATATCCCACTGTACAGGTAAAAATTCTGTATTCCGTTACAGTTTTCTTTTTTTTTTTTTCTTTTTAAAGATGGCCCGTGGACAAACCAGGATTGGCTTATTTGATAGATACAGAAAAGGAGGCCTAGATTGGCAAGTTTCTTTGCCAAGGTGGCAGACTTATGGTGGTTCTCAGACTAGATCTCAGGGTTCGGGACTAAAGGGTTCTGTCTCTGATGGGGCACATTCTCTTCATATCAGAAAGGTTAATTGAATTTATTATGCATTTTTCTGAGCACACACATACACATTTTTTGGATATAAATCACAAAGGAAAGAAGCCAACAGACAAAGATATGGTTAGCCTTTTCACGAGGGATCAATGAAGTCTCCTGTGAAAACAAACAAAGAATATATTGTAGCTTCACTTAGCTACAGTTATGCTGTTAAAACAGTAAAGATGGCCACATAAATCCTTTTATAGTACTCTCTTTGAAAAGTTCCCTTTTCAATGAAGAAGATTCATTGGATGGATTTCAGCCTGCCCGGACGCAGAGCCATGAGACACAGAGCCACAAGAAGTAGATGCTTGCTACGGAAACTCACTAAATGCTTGATAACATTTATGAGGGGTGATGGCAGTAAAAGTTGATTAATTTAGAAGCTGATTGCAGCCATCTGAATGCTTAATGTGCGCTGGATTGATCTACTTCCAGGATGGCTTGCTCACATGGTTGTTGGCAGGAAGATTCAATTTCTTGTCATATGGGCTTCTCTGTAGAGCTGCTTATTGGATCTTCACAGCCTGGGAGCTGGGTCCTCCAGAGTGAGTGATACAAGAAGACAAGGCAAATGCTACACTAGCTCTTAGGACCTAGTCTTGAAAGTGACATTTCCATGACTCATGGAGTGTGCTGTTGGTCACGCAGATGAACCCTGTTACAATGTGGAGGGAAACTATACAAAGACATAAATATCACAGGGAATAAGCAGGGGACTTCTGAAAGGGTTGCTAGCATAGAACCCCCAAATACTGATGGTCAGAAAGCATGCATAGAAAGCTGTGTAAGCCTCAAAGAGGGTGTTGTCTCCATTATTCTGTTTAGATGTGATCAAAGAGGACAATGGAAAGAGAAAGCATTCTCAAAATTTGGATTTAAGAGTCAGAGGGCATTGTTGGGAAGCTGCTCCCGGAGAGAGGAACCAGGGGATGATCAAAACATATTTCTTAGCTTGAGACAGTGGACACTCACTCACAATAAGAACCTGGAAAAGTGCACAAATTCTACTGTCTAGTAATATGTATCGTTAATCTTCCTCTTACACATGAGGGTGTTGATTTTGGTTATCCTGTCTGAGAAATGGAATATTTTCTGCTATATGAGTAAACAAAGGATGTCACTGTCATCAGTGACTGCAGCCCTCCAACATGAGCCAGTGATCCCTGAGAAAACTTGGGGAGTAAAGAATATCTGCCATCTAGCAGCCACCAGACTACAGCCCCTCCCTTCAGCCACTCCTTACTGTTAACCCTAAGGAAACTCAGAAAGTAGAAACACAAGATATTGATCCCAGGTAGCTGATGTGCATACCAAGGGAATGATTTCAGTAAGCCAGGACTCTTGCATCTTCCCATACGTAGAAAAGAGCTAAACCCCTTAACTTGAGATACCTGGTTTTCCTTTCATTGTTGCTGTTCCGTCACTAAGTTGAATCTGATTCTTTGTGACCTCATAGACTGCAGCACACCAGGCTTCCCTGTTCTTCACTATCTCCCAAACTTTGCCCAGATTCCTGTCCATTGAATCAGTGATGCCATTCAACCATTTCATCCTCTGTCACCCACTTCTCCTCTTGCCCTTAGTCTTTCCCACCATCAGAGTCATTTCCAACGAGTTGGCTCTTTGCATCAGGTGGCCAAAGTACTGGGGCTTCAGTATCAGTCCTTCCAATGAATATTCAGGATTGATTTCCTTTGGGATTGACTAGTTGGATCTCCTTGCAGTCCAAAAGACTCTCAAGAGTCTTCTCCAGCACCACAGTTCAAAAGCATCAGCTCTTTGGCACTCAGCCTTCTTTATGGTCCAATTATCACATCTGTACATGACCACTGGAAAAACCATAGCTTTGACCATACGACCTTTCCTTTAATTAACAAAAGTCTTTTGATGTTCATGCTACCTGCCCCTTGTTACTAAATTTCCATATAACATGCTCCTCCCCCTTGCCTCCCTGGAGCAGAGGGTTACCTGAGATCCTGCCTCCTAGGCTTGAAGTTCTCAAAAAAGTCCACCAAAGAAAACATAGCTCTTAATTTTTAGGTTGTGAATATTTCGTAAGCTGACATGCCCTTGTTTCACCCAATATATTTTGGATATGTGGGAGGAAGTCAGCAGTCTTTTTAGCTTATAGTTCTCTGAATCAGAGGAAACACCTTCAAAGCTGATGGGGAAAATATCATGGGATCCTGGATCTGGAGTCTGATGCCATTTTTATAGGAAGTTTTTGTTTCTGTGTTTGTAGAAAGAGAGTGAATATTTGTGACCAGAAGTATAGCTACAGTATATTTTCTTATTGTAAAGCAAATAATAACTTGGTCTTTACTACTACTGGGAGGGGTAACTTTCCCTGTCCAGTGGTTGCTAGGTTTGGGCATGGACCCAATGTTTTGGTCAATGGGATTAAAGGAAGTTGATGTGCCATTTCCAAGCATAAAATCATAGTCACTGGGAATTTCCTCCAGATTTACAAACTCTCTTGTACTCCTGCCCTCCACCATTACAAAATATTATTCAAGATGAATCTCTCTTTTTGAGTCCTGGAATGAGGAGATAGTTCAGGCTTCCTGAACTAATTGATAGCTTAGAGAAGAATCCTAGCATCTTATATGAGTGAGAGGTAAATATTAATTGTAAGTCATATAAATATTGAAGTTGTTTCTTACACAACACCATTACAGCAAAAACTGGAGGCCACGACAGGCATAAGGAAAGATGTTTGGAAAGGTAAGGACCTTTGTGATCATATAAAGAGCTCTTTCTTATTGTGTCTAAGACATCACTTTGCCGACAAAGGTCCATTCAGTCAAAGCTACGGTTTTTCCAATAGTCATGTATGTGTGTGAGAGTTGGACTATAAAGAGAGCTGAGTGCTGAAGAATTGATACTTTTGAACTGGGATGCTGGAGAAGACTCTTGAGAGTCCCATGGACAGTGAGGAGATCAAATCAGTCCATCCTAAAGGAAATCAACCCTGAGTTTTCATTGGAAGGACTGATGCTGAAGCTGAAGCTCCTCTACTTTGGCCACCTAATGCCAAGAGCTGAATTGTTGGAAAAGACCCTGATGCTAGGAAAGACTGAAGGCAGGATGATGAGATGGTTGGATGGCATCACCAACTCAATTGGACAAGAGTTTGAGCAAACTCCGGGGGATGGTGAAGGACACCACTGCCTGGGGTGGTGCAGTCCATGGGGTTGCAAACAGCCAGACATAACTGAGTGACTGAACAATAACAGGAAATCACTGCATGCTTTTCAAATTTGGTGAAATACATAAAACATAAAGTTTGGTATTAAATTTTAAGTGTTCAGTTCAGTGGCATTAAGTGAATTTACATTGCTGTGTAACCATTATCATTATTCATCTCTGTAACATTTTATCATCCCAAACTGAAACTCTATATCTATCAAATAATTACCTTTATTTTTTTAAAAGAAGGAAGGGTTTATTCATACATTTTTGGGTTGTCAGCACTTTATGTTTGCGCCAAGGTAAATGACTGCAGTATTTTCATTGATGTTTCTGCTTCCTACATTTCCACTGACCCCAATTCAAATTGTGGACAGGCCGGCAACCTGTTTTTCCAATGTAAAAACATAAGTTCCCAGAAACGAATGTCACTTTTTGTTCTTTGTAAAGGTCTACACTCATTGAAAACTGTCAGTGGAAGAGAAAGGGAAATATGGGTGGAATTTTGAGTAAGGAGGGAAAGTGGGGAAGAGAAAGAGAGAAAAAGGAAGGAAGAGAAGTGGTCATGTGAGTCTGGTAGGGAGGAAACCGCCCTGGAGATGGAGACCACCCTGTCCCCATCACTGTGGTCAGCTCTACTCGGCAGCAGCCCCATCAGACAAGGGCAAGCATATCCATCAGCTAAACACTGGCAGGATTTCCAGCAAAGCCATCAGACTTCCCGGAGCCACAGGAAGTGAAGACAATGGGGATGTTATAGCCACCAGAAGGGCCTGAAGGTCAGAGGCCATGGCTCCTTTCTCTAAGTGCCAATTAAACCTCCAGGCTGGGAACACACTTGACAGATGCTGTGGTCCAATATTCACTGAGCTTAAATTTCGTACCGAGCTAGGATAAAAGAGCCCTATTTAATTTCACTTAAAAGAAATAGAATTACTATGTCTGAGCTTGTAGACAAAATTTTTACCCCTTCCATATACATCATGCCATTCTTTGGAGGCTGATGTTATGAACTTCCGTTTTCACCAAAGCAGAAAATCAAAGCTGAAGGAGGTTAGGCAATTAGGCAAAAATATATAGCAGAATCAGGATCAGAACCCAACGCACTTGACAGAGAAAATCCATCTTTGAGGAGTGAGGACATGTCGACCCAAAGACGCGAAGAGAAGAGTGCCCCAGGGTGCGGGAGAGAGGGAGAGAGAGAGCTAGCTTTGGCTCCCCTTTTTATATGTTTTTCTCTCTCTGGGCCTGTGCTATGTCAGCCAGGAGTGCTGTTTGTTTTACTTGAGGTTCTCACTCCGGTCCTTGGGCCTGCCTTTGTTCTATTTTCACGGGCTTTTCCCTTCCAGGTCTTTTAGCCACCGCCATTCTGAACTCCTTTTCCCTATTCTAACTACCTTCTAACATTTGGTTTCTAGATCCCAGACAGAAGGACTTCAGGACCTAAATGCCAGTTGTGAGAGTATCATCTAAAAGAATTCAGGAGGAGAAGCAAATGATTATTAACAGGCAGAAGTGCCCAGGCTCCTGCTTTATGTCTTTTCCAATGTCATTTTCCTAGGGCCTGAAGATGAATTATTCTTTATTTTCGAGGCTTTCTTCAATCAGCACCAGCCAAAGATTTATAAAAAATGAAACATATTGACTGAAAATAATGGAAGGAAAACATGCTAAAAAGCAAGACAATAACAACTCAAACCCTAAGTAAAGTCATAGAGATAAAATGCAAAACACATTAAACACTTGAAAATCCATAGACTTGCAAAAGAACTTCAGGAGCTGGATCTTTTAAGTGAAAAAGTAAATATTTGGCAATTGTAATCAAGAAAATAAAATTTTAAAAACTACACACAAATAAGAGGTTAGAAGAGTAATACAGCAAATGTGTGACTTACTATAATAAGAAGATATAAACTAAGCTCACTAAAAAATATGGTGAACCTAATACATTGTATTGGGATGGCCAAAAAGTTAGTTCAGGTTTTTCCATAAGATGCAATGAAAAAACTCAAATGTACTTTTCTTTGCCAAACTCTATATTACAATTGCCAGTTTATTTGTCCCTCTTTTATTGTATTAAGTATTTGAAGGTAGAGATTCTCTATTCAGTTTCTGTCATTGTACCTCCAGTACCAAGCAAAACAAAATGAAAATGAAAACATATATTATTCCAGCACACAGAGGGCATTCAGTAAATACCTATGAAAAACTTTTTTATACACACTTAATTGGCAGTAACTAGAGAAAATGAAAAACATGAATTGGACAATCAAAAGGAAGCCATTTATTCCAGTTATTAGGAATTATATTTTATACTCCATCAGTTATTTAAGACTTACAAAAAGGAACTAATACATTAATTATTTTGGTTTTCCTAAGTAGAAAATCCAGTCAACTATGAATAATAATTTGTTCTTATTTAAAATAGGCATTATTTGATTGGTTCATGTTTTATTCCACTAACCAGAAATTATAGGGCATGCTTCTAGGCTATGTCAGTGTTAAATATGCAGACCATAAACTCTTAGCTCTTTGCTTTTAAGTGGCATACAGTCTAGTGGGGTGGGCATTTATACTCAGCAGTTAGTCCTTCTTCAGCTAGCTAAAGGACTTTCAGTTTCTTTATCTATTAAGCAAAAGGGAGAAAAACTATTTATTTACACCATTCAATTTCAAAGTGATATGGGAAACATAAGTAGAATTTAGACCTTAAAAAATTATACTGTTTCCATCTCTCAGAAGAAATCATGTTTTTATATTCAAGATTCCAGATATGTTCTGTATATTCTGTAATTGAGAAAAATTGCCCTAGAATGTCAATCTCATGAATTCGATGTTTCATGCTGTATTAGTCTACTTGGGATGTCCTTATAAATGCCATAGACTGGGTGGTTGTCAGCATAGACATTCATTTTCTCACAGTTCGGGAGCTGGGAAGTCTGAGATCAAAGTGTTGGCAAATCTGGTTCTTCACTGAGGTTCTTCCTGGCTCATAGATAGCTGTCTTTTATAACCATGGGAGAGAGACAGAGAGAGAAAGGAACAAAACTCTCTGGAGTCTCTCTTATAAAGGCACTAAAGAGGGCTTTACCTTCAGGGTCTCATCTCAACCTAATCACCTCCTGCAAACATTAATAAAGAGAAACCTCACTAAGTGGAGTGGTGTGCCAGAAGGGCAGCTACCACTCAGCATCAATAAAGATCACAGAAGGAAGAGTGGTAACCTCTACCTCTGGAAGGAAGTAACACTACTTTAGTAACTCCAGCAGGAGAAAGAAATAATTATCTCTTTTGCTGGCAGCAACTCAGTCAATGAGACTGTCCCAACTCAGCCAATGAAAAACCACTCTACACTGAACTCTCAGCTTCCTCCAATGGATGTTCTGTTTATAACAACCCCTCCTAACTTCCTGTCCTTTCTATAAAAAAAAGTTTCTATCCTTTTGCTTTACTAGACTTGCCTGTGATTTGTCATAGTTTCATGTCTAGATTGCAATTCTAATTTGCTCCCAAGTAAACCCTTTTTGCTGGTAAAAATAAATGGCAATTTTGTCATGTTAGGTTAAATGCTCAAAGGCCCCCCTCCAAATACCATCACTTTGGGAGCTACAGTTTCAGCCTATGGATATGATGGGACACACATAGTCTATAGCATGTACTTTGCATAAGAAGAGTAGTTCTTCCCAAATATTTCGAGTGTATTGGGTCCTTTAAGGAATCTGATAAAATCCATAGATCATTTTCCCAAGAACAGGAAGGAATATGGAATATATGTATAATTCCAGGCACATACACATATATGCATACTGGTGGGCATGACATTTACCTACAGATTTAGGGAATTTCACAAGCCTGAAGCATATTCAAGGCATTCCAGAAGTGCAAGGTAGGAACCTTTGTACTAGGCTATTGGAGATCCAATCAAATTTAAACATCATCCTGAAAAGTTAGAAGTAATTATTTAGTCTCAGGAGAACTTAGAGAAAACGTTAGTGGAAAAGTGAGTACTTAGTGAAAAAGTTGGCTTAAAACTCAACTTTCAGAAAACTAAGATCATGGCATCTGGTCTCATCACTTCATGGCAAATAGATGGGGAAGCAATGGAAAGAGTGACAGATTTTATTTTTGAGGGGCTACAAAATTACTGCAGATGGTGACTGCAGCCATGAAATTAAAAGACTCTTGCTCCTTGGAAGAAAAGTTATGACCAATCTAGACAACATAATAAAAAGCAGTGACATTACTTTGCCGACAAAGGTCCATCTAGTCAAAATGAGGGTTTTTCTGGTAGTCATGTATGGATGTGAGAGTTGGACCACAAAGAAAGCTGAATGCTGAAGAATTGATGCTTTTGAATGGTGATGTTGGGGAAGACTCTTGAGAGTCCCTTGGACTGCAAGGAGATCCAGCCAGTCCATCCTAAAGGAGATCAGTCCTGGGTGTTCATTGGAAGGACTGATGCTGAAGCTGGAAACTCCAATATGTTGGGCACCTGATGTGAAGAATTGACTCATTGGAGAGGACCCTGATGCTGGGAAAGATTGATGGTGGGAGGAGAATGGGATGACAGAGGATAAGATGGTTGGATGGCATCACTGACTCAGTGGGCATGAGTTTGAGTAATCTCCAGGAGCTCGTGATAGACAGAGAAGCCTGGCGTGCTGCAGTCCATGGGACTGCAAAGAGTCAGACAGTTCAGTTCAACTGAACTGAACTGAACTGAACTTAGAGAGAATGGCTGCAGATACTTCTCTTATAAAGTTTTCCAAGTACAGCTTCTCACTCATAGCCCCAGTTTGGTTGAGATGAAGTGGTTTATTAAAGACCTCATGCTCTGCAGAGAGCAAACAGGCACATGAAAAGATGTTCATCATCATTAATTATTAGATAAATGTAATTCAAAACTATAAAAAAGTACTGCCTCACACCAGTCATAATGGCCATGATTAAAAAAATGCATGTACACCCGTGGTGAATTCATGTCAATATATGGCAAAATCACTACAATACTGTAAAGTAATTAGCCTCCAATTAAAATAAATAAATTTATATTTTAAAAAGTCCAAAATTAAATGTTGTAGAGGCTGTAGAGAAAAGGTAGTGCTCGTACACTGTTGGTGGGAATGTAAATTAGGGAAGCCACTATGGAAAACGGTATGCAGGTTCCTCACATAATTAAAAACAGAGTGGCCATAGGATCCAGCAATCCCACTCCTGGGCATACATCCAGATAAAACTATAATTCAGAAAGATACATGCACCTCTATGTTGCACCTCTATGCAACACTATTTAAAATAGCCAAGACATGAAAACAACCTAAACCATCCATTAACAGATGAATGGATGAAGATGAGGTACATGTTCATAATGGAATAGTGCTCAGACATAAAAACAGAATGAAATAATGCCATTTGCAGCCACATGGATAGATCTAGAGATTATCATACTAAACAAAGTAAGTAAGACAGAGAAAGACAAATATAATATCATAGGATATCATGGAATCTAAAATACAACACAAATGAACTTATCTATGAAACAGAAACAGATTCACAGACATAGAGACTAGACTTGTGGTTGCCAAAGGGTAGGGAGGGAAAGCGAAGGGTTGGAAGTTTGGGATTAGCAGATGCAAACTGGTATATACAGAATGAAACAAAGTCCTCTCTTATCACACAGAGAACTATATTCAATATGCTATGACAAACCACAAAGGAAAAGAATATGAAAAATGTATACATGTATGACTGAGTCACTTTCTCTGTCCAGCAGAAATTAACATTGCAATTCAACTGCATGTCAATAATTGTTTTTAAAGTTAGAAAGCATAAATAAATAAATAGATAAATACCACATGCTCTATTTCCTATAAAGAATTTCATTCATACAAGGGAAATCATGGCTGTCTCCTTTATCCAGTGGATGTTGAACCTGGAAGAGACCTCAGGTCTCCTCTGGTTCAGACTTCTTAGTTGACTAATAAGGAAAATGAGGCCAACTAAGGGGCAAGAATATGCTCAAGGTCACATGGCTTCATCTTAGCGTTTCTGAATTAACTTGGTCCAAACTCTTTTAAAATTATTATAAAATTAATGCTCTTTTATTTCTTATTTTATTTCTTAAATAAATTTAAGTTTTATTTATTAAAACTATTTGTTGTTCAGTCATTCAGTCATGTCCAGTTATTTGTGATCCCATGAACTACAGCAAGCCAGGCTTCCCTGTCCTTAATCATCTCCCAGAGTTTACTCAAACTCATGTCCATTGAGTCGGTGATGCCATCCAACCATCTCATCCATTAAATTTTCCAGGCAAAAATACTGGAGTGGGTAGCCACTTCCTTCTCCAGGGAATCTTCCCTATGCAGGGATCAAACCCAGGTCTCCTGCATTGCAGGCAGAGTCTTTAACGTCTGAGTTACCAGATAAGCCCCTTAAAACTGTTAAACTCCTGTAACTCTCATTCAGGATCTCTAAGACCAACTTAATAAATACTTCCAGAATAGCTGTATTGCATGTGGTGGTGAAGATGTCTCTCAGAATGTAGTATATTATGTCTATTTCATTTTCCAATATATCCAGAGAATTCTGGATTTTCTTTTCCTTCTGATGGACTCAACTGAATTTTCAAAGACAACTGATCAGTATATGACTCCCATAGAATTTCATACCCCCCTGCAGAGATTAGTTCAGTTCAGTTCAGTTCAGTCACTCAGTCGTGTCCAACTCTTTGCAACCACATGGACTGGAGCATGCCAGGCCTCCCTGTCCATCACCAACTCCCAGAGCTTACTCAAACTCATGTCCATTAAGTCAGTGATATCATCCAACCATCTCATCTGCTGTCATTCCCTTCTCCTCTCGCCTTCAGTCTTTCCCAGCATCAGGGCCTTTTCCAATGAGTCAGTTCTTTGCATCAGGTGGTCAAACTATTGGAGTGTCAGCTTCAGCATCAGTCCTTCTAATGAACATTCAGGACTTATTTCCTTTAGGATTGACTGGTTGGATTGTCTTTCAGTCCAAGGGACTCTCAAGAGTCTTCTCCAACACCACCATTCAAAAGCATTAATTCTTTGGCGCTCAGCTTTCTTTATAGTCCATCTCTCACATCCATACATGACTACTGGAAAAATCATAGCCTTGACTAGATCGACCTTTGTTGGCAAAGTAATGTCTCTGCTTTTTATTATGGTGTCTAGTTCGGTCATAACTTTCCTTCCAAGGAGTAAGTGTCTTTTAATTTCATGGCTGAAGTCACCATCTGCAGTGATTTTGGAGCTCCCCCCAAAATAAAGTCTGCCAGTGTTTCCACTGTTTCCCCATCTATTTGCCATGAAGTGATGGGACCAGATGCCATGATCTTAGGTTTCTGAATGCTGAGTTTTAAGCCAACTTTTTCACTCTCCTCTTTCACTTTCATCAAGAGGCTCTTTATTTCTTCTTCACTTTCTGCTGTAAGGGTGGTGTCATCTGCATATTTGAGGTTGTTGATATTTCTCCCGGCAATCTTGATTCCAGCTTGTACTTCCTCCAGCCCAGCATTTCTCATGATGTACTCTGCATATAAGTTAAACAAGCACGGTGACAATATAGAGCCTTGATGTGCTCCTTTTCCTATTTGGAACCAATCTATTGTTCCATGTCCAGTTCTAACTATTGCTTCCTGACCTGCATACAGATTTCTCAAGAGGCAGTTCAGGTGGTCTGGTATTCCCATCTCTTTCAGAATTTTCCACAGTGTATTGTGATCCACAGAGTCAAAGAATTTGGCATAGTCAATAAAGCAGAAGTAGATGTTTTTCTGGAACTCTCTTGCTTTTTTGATGATCCAGCGAATGTTGGCAATTTGCAGAGTTCACACAGTAATTATTCTGATTGGAATTGTGTGTCTACTTGCATTGGCCCTTTATTTGCACTTTTAGCAAAAGAGAGTTTTATTTGGTAGAATATATAATACTATTAAAAAATTATTTACTTCCTCCAAACTTTTCTTAGTGACCATCAGCACCTGTGATTAATCCCCAGGCTGTGATATTCGGTTTATCTACACTCTACCTTCACTTAGACAGAAGGCCTCATTTTATCCACACATCTTCAGTCTTACTAAAATTGTCCTCTCTGATACATCGTTGAACCCCTGAGTTCAAGGCAATAAAGGACCTTCTGTCAGCAAAGGGGGAAGAACCTCTAATTTGAAACCAGTGAAATGCAGGTGTTACTCACAAGGTTTCAAGGACCAGAGAAAGGCATAAAAAATTCTCCTGATTGAAGTGGAAATAGAAAGGGATGTTGGAGAAGAAACAGGGTCCTGAGGATTGTAAACAAATGGAGTAAATGGGGTGCAAATAAATGGAGCCAATGGGATGCAAAGAGTATTAATCAGGAGAAAATGTCAGTCTCAGATACAGATTCGTATTGAACTGAATAGACTTTGGCACCTTTTTGAATCACTTGCATTTATTAAATGTGCATGATTTTCATAGAAAGGGCTCATGTACAACACACACAAAAAGTAAGGTGTAGGCCAATTTGGGCTTTTCCCAACACTGAACAAAGAGGAAGACTGAATCAGAACAGAGAGGGAGGTAGACTGTCAATGTGTAAAACCCCCCAGGGCCCGAAGTGTTAGTCACTCAGTTGTGTCCAACTCTGCAACCCCATGGCCTGTAGCCTGCTAGGCTTCTCTGTCCATGGAATTCTCCAGGAATGAATACTGGCATGGATTACCATTCCCATCTCCAGGGCATTGTCCCAACCTAGGGATTGAACCCAGGTCTTCCTCACTGCAGACAGATTCTTAACCTTCTGGGCCACCAGGGAAGCCCCAGGGCCCAAAACCCTTGCAGAAACCCATTGAGACCCATGGAAAATAACTTCCTGGAATTCCAGCTGCTCTCCTACTCAATTAGATTATAACTGGTGTTTATTGTATCAGAACATTAACTTGTATTTTACTCTTAGCTCTTGCTATCTTTTTCCTCACCTTGGTTGAAGCCCGTGGGCCACTCTTTTTTAGGTTTTGTGTGTGTGGTGCTGTCAGACTAAAAGCAGAATTGTCTAAAATTAACCTCCTTTTCAAGCTTCAGCCTTTGAACAAAAACAAAAGCATATATCTTCCCTTTGGCCTTGGGAGCATAAAGGATCCTCAGTAAGGATAGGTTGAAAATCACCCCCTGTTCCAAGACCTAGAGGCTTGAATGGTCAGGTTTCAATTGATTAGAAGAAGCTATTCCAACTTCTTTTAAGTATTTGTGCTGGAAGATTCCTAGTCACTGCATGTGCTTTCTCCACTCTTTGCCTTCACTTCACCCTCTACCCCAACACCTCCAGTGTCTTCTATGGTCGACTCTGAACCAACCGGGAACTCTCCCCTCTGCTCCCCACCCCCAGGAACCAGACAGGCTTGTTTCATGGTAATTAAGTTGAAAGGGTCTAGAGGACATTTGATCCACATGCTCAACTTATAGGAAATGCAGACTTTTGCCCACACACCCAGGATCACAGGGTATCTCCATCCATTTAGGCCGCTGTAGCAAAATACCAGAGACTTGGAAGCTTGTAAACAACACAATGGATTTCTCACACTTCTGGAGGCTGGCACTCAGAGATCAGGGTACCAACAGGTTTGGGCTCTGGTGAAAGCCTGCTTCCGAATTGCAGACTGCATGACATCTCTCTGCATCCTCATGGTGAAAAACAAGCAAGAAAGTCCTCTGGGGCTCTTTCACAAAGGCATGAATCCATTCATGAGCGTTTCATCACCATGACCCAATTATGTCCCAAAGGTCCCACCTCCTAATGTCATTGGGTGTTAGGGTTTCAATGTGTGAATTTTAGAGAGACATAAACATCCAGTTCATTGCACACAGATACCTACTTAATTGCAGATTTCAGACTACACTCCAAATTTGCCGGTTCTCTCCAGAACATATGTAATAACTGGTGTTCCTGGTGTGAAGTTCTGTTGGGTATCTTCTGTTTAGTGAGACCATGCAGTGGAGAATGGAAAACCACTTCCCAATGGGAATTGAGATGTCAAAGTTCTTTATCCAAGACTGTTCAAATGCCACCAGCAAGGCCATAATCCACTACCGTCGTATCCGTAAGGCCAGGTCTCCTTTCCCCCATCCACTCTGATTATCCACAGAGATTATCAATGTGTGCTGTGTGCTAAGTCACTTCAGTCATGTCCAACTCTTTGAGACCCCATGGGCTGTAGCCCATTAGCCTCCTCTGTCCATGGGATTCTCCAGGCAAGAATACTGGAGTGGGCTGCCACTTCCTTCTCCAAGGGATCTTCATGACCCAGGGATTAAACCCACATCTCTTATATCACCTGCAATGACACACGGGTTCTTTACCACTATTGCCACCTGCTCACTTATTCTCACAGAGCTTATGTTTTGTTCATTTTTGTGCTCCATTCTCTGGCCAGTAGAAGGTTCTTCCTAAAGGCTTGGTGAAGTGGATCTAGAGAATTTAATTTCTTCACATCTAAGATTGCATTCCTTGATGATAATCTAGATCATGAACATCTTAAAGTGTTTGAAAAACTGTCACATGGAACTTAATACTCACAGAAATTCCTAATATTTAGAGAATAAGAATACTTATCTGCTTCAAATCAGATGATAAGTCTTTCACCTGGATTATCTCATTCAGTCTTTACAACAACCTGTGAAATAAATACCTTTGTTACCCTCTCTTTGTGGAAGAAAAGCCTGAGACACAGGAAGGTGATATAAACTTGATGACTCACATCCAGCCAGGAAAGCTCATTCTTGTTCCACATGGAGCTAAATGAAGAGATAGAGCATGAACCCAGGATTGAAAACATCATGGATTAAGATTTTGGTTTCACTCAAAGGACGCTTCCAGACTGAAGCTAGTCTTGGGATTCATAGATTCTGTGATGATGATGGCTCAGCAGGTAAAGAATCCGCCTACAAAGCAGGAGACCCAGGAGACATGGGTTCAATCCCTGGGTCAGGACGATCCCCTGGAGGAGGAAATGGCAACCCACTCCAGGATTCTCACCTGAAAAATCCCATGGACAGAGGAGCCTGGCAGGCTACAGGCATGCGGTTGCAAAGAGTTGAGCACAACTGAACAAACTCTCTTTCCCTGAACATAATTTATAATTCCAGGCAAATTACTTGCCAGGCACATTATGGAGGAGTTCAAGTACAAGAATGCTTAAATGTCTGAAAGAATGCCTTTCTGTCCTAAAGTGTGATGATTTCTCAACATCCTCACATATATTTATGCATCTCTCTTATCCATGTTTTGTGTATCTATTTCTTAGCCAGCCTTGCCACCCTGTGTTTATAGGATCTATTTTGTTCACTAGCTCACAAAGGAAAGGGTCAGACCTGCTTTGTGCTACTGTCTCATAAAAACACAGGATGGTTTGTTGTTGCTTTTGCTTTGAAAAACAAAGCTGGGTTTAGTTTAGAAACAGAAAACGCTTTTCAGAGAAGCTAGAGCAAAGGTTTCTGGAAGCCACACAACACAAGCTGGAGGCAGGTGAAGAAGCTACATCATACCGTTCTTTCAGTTTTGTTTGGGTCCTGTCTTTTCTGTCCACCTGCAGTGCCATCCTGCCCCCTGCTCCTGACAGCAAAAACTGTGAGTGTGATAAATGAATGGGCTTCTCATCACTGGACTTCTTGGATGTGGCCAGAGCCAATATCTATTCACAGGGGGGATCTCTGGGCTCCATTCACTTCTGCAGTTGCCCATCATTTTCTCCTTTCACAGGAAAAAACCAATGTGATGTGTTACTGATGGTGCCACCTAATGAATTCCTGAACTGCCAAAAAAGCTTACCAGGAACAACTGTTAAACACCCTTTGATGACATTAAACAGGGCGAGTATAGGTGTTCACTCTCCTATGGAAGGAAAGCAGCGTTCAGAGAGAGGTCCCATTTTTTTTGTTTTACAAAACCCCACATCTATTTCAATGAGCAGATTCATATGTTACTGATATGCAGGCTTCCCTATCACTGCAACCCTTCTGTCTGTGTTCTAAAGGAAGCTTATTTCCTGGCTAGAACTTCATTTTGCTTCAGGGAATCAGATGCTAAAGTAGATATGGCTTCTAAGCATGTACTTTTACACACCTACCATTACTGCAAGTCACTTGTAGAAGAAATCTCAGTTTCTGCTCTGCGCCTTCTGAGCTGGTTCCTAAATTCCTCTGCTACCTTTATTGGGGAAATAATCACTGAAAATGTTGATAGAACCTATATAATGTATTGCCACTGTGACTAGTACTTGATGTATTTCAAATAATTAACATAATTCTGTGGGTAGGGGCTATTAGCCCATTTTTTTTTTTTTTGAAAAATTTTAATTTTATATTGGTGTGTGGTTGATTAACAATGTTGTGTTAGTTTCTGGTATTCAGCAAACTGGTTCAGTTATGCATATTTGTAAAAGAAGTTTACAAATTCTTTTTCCATTTAGGTTGTCACAGAGTATTGAGTAGAGTTCTCTGTGCTATATAGTAGGTCCTCGTTGGCTATCTGTTTTAAATATAGCAGTGTGTATGTGTCAATCCCAAGCTCTTCATCTATGTATTAACCCATTTTTAAAATGAGAAATATAAAACATATAGAAAGTATACAACTTTCATGAGATTACAGAACTGCTTTTGGAATAAGGATTTGAACGCAGGACCCTTAGCTCCAAAGACTGTGCCCCATACTGTTTCCTGCTATACCACCTCTTGTGATATGACCCTTCCCAGCCTTAGACAGAGGAATACCTTCCTGTCTTACTTTATTTCTTATTTGTAGTCTTACCTGAATACTAGATACTGATCTTGCCAGAAGTTCTGAGTGGATGTATTCCAATCCCAAAGGCTGGTATGAGAAGGGCCATAAATATGTGAGCAGTGCTATTTATTTGGCATCCTTGTAAAAATGATGCGACTTCTGCTCAGACAAGGAAATTTCACCTGTTGAAACAATTTTTACAGAAAAACTTTCCAGACACCTAAATTCACTTAAACATGTGCTCCTGGGCATGTATTTAGCTTACCTTCCTTAATTGTCTGAGTAGTGCTCCCCAAAGTTAATGATTGCTGCATTAGAATGTAGGGTGATGCTGGTTGCAATTATGGAGTGCAGAGTGCCAGGTCTTGTCTTAAATAACACCAGGTTATTGATGGTTTTAGTATTACTATTGCTTTTCATGTCAGAAGTTCTTGTCTCTTATTATCAGTTTTCTATCATCTTCCTCACTTTTGGACTGGTGTGAGTCCTTCACTACCCTTTGAAATTTTCACGCATTGTTTATAAGTTTGAGCCAACACTGGGAGATATGGAAGGACAGGGAAATCTGGTGTGGCACAGTCCATGGGGTTGCAAAGAGTCAGACATGACTTAGCAACTGAACAACAACAACTATAGAAAGTAGTCAAGGAGGTTTGAATTCAGAACATATGTGTATTGCTTGTGGGGAGCACAGGATGCGCAGGCCCCCAAGGACTTTATAATCAGGGTGATGATTGATAAAATATTATGCAAAATATGAAACAAGATGTAATTATTTGCCTTAGTAGATATAGAAGTTAAATGCTACAGAAACAAAGAACCCCATCAGAAGTAGTTCTATCCCTCTGGGTCTCATGTCAATGTATGGCAAAAACCAGCACAATATTGTAAAGTGATTAGCCTTCAACTAATAAAAATTAAAAAAAAAAAAAAAAGAAAGTAAAACATGGAAAAAAAAAAAGTAGTTCTACACCATTTTGCTCATTACTAGTGAAATGGCTGATTCTCCTCTAAGACCACATCACACTAAATTTACAGAGGGTCTGTGTGTCTCTCTTACTAAAAAAATTGGAGACATGGTGCTATCCTCAGATGGAAAAGAGTTTTCTCAACTTACTAAAAACTATTTTATCACCTTGTAGGAGTGGCTCAGGGGTAAAGAATCTACCAGCAATGCAGATCAAACCCATCAAGTTTGGTTCCTGGCTTAGGAAGATTCCCTGGAGAAGGAAATGGCAACCGACTCCAATAATATTGCCTAGAAATTCCCATGGACAGAAGAGCCTGGTAGCTACAGTCCCTAGGGTCACAAAGAGTTAGATATGAGTGAGCATGCATGCATGCACCCCCTACAGTGGATAATTTGTTGGTGAAAAGATCACACATTTTGTCTTTAACTGTTTCCTCCAGAGAACCAAAAGCTAGAGACCGCTTTGTAAGAGACAACGTGTTGTGATAGAATGTGTACTTATTTTAGTGCCGTATGAGCCAATTCCATTATTCTGATGACTTTTTTTTTTTCTGATGACTTTTTGATGTGCCAATTCTGTTACAATCTCAAGGTAGTCAAACAGACACTAAAGAAATTCTTCACAGGGTGCATATAAAGAAATTCTTCACAGGTATTATAATTCCTCATCAGTTGGTTTTAAAATTCATCAAAAAGGAGATTACCATTGGTGGGTCTAACCTAGTCAGGTAAATCCAGTCCAGATGTTCAAATAATTTGTTCCCAAGTGACCCCAACCCACTTGTGGTCTTTCCAGAGTTGAACTCTTATTGATACTACTATTGAAATAGTTACAGAAATGATTGCCCAGGTTCCTAATTTATGAGATGGAAGTTTGTGACCATAGGAAATCCTATTTATGGGCTTCCAGGCGGTGGGTAGGTTGTAAACAAACAAAAATTGGAATCATAGTAGTTCAGGGTCAGGAAGCCAGGAAGAAGTGAAAGATATTCTAGTTTAAAGTTTACAATGTGTTCCGTGCACATTAAGTGTTCGTTGTGTGCATTTTCCCTGAGGGAATAAAACTAAGTACATAAAAGTCCCGTGAGAAAAAGCATTTTTCCCCTTAAGAGCAACACTAAATGTCCTGATTTCATTTTATTGTCCAGAGAAGACTACGGAACAAACATATTTGAAGACTTCACTTAGACCCCCGCCTGCTGGACTGGAGTTTTAATGAAAGTCTAGATTTTTTTTTTTTTTCTAATGATATTGGAAAACTGTCTCAGACTCTCAGATGTAGTAAAAATCAAGGACAGCTGAATAAGGGGCCGAGGGTCACATTCATGGGCAAAAAGCATTGCCTGTGTGAAACCGGCTTTGTTATTTAAACATTTATGACAACTATATGCTCGATCCTTGAGTCACTAGGATAAATGACTTAAACTATGTTAAATATCAGTATATTGAAATGATTTAGGAAAATTGGGCCTAAAGTGCCATATATTAAACTACTTTCTCTAAATTTATTTTAAAAAATAACTAAGGAAAAAGTCTCTTTTTAATTAATGATTCACCATGTTATAGGATAAGCAGCAGCTTCAGATTTAAGGGTGGGTTTCATACCAAAGCTCTATTTAGAAGTGTAGTTAACGTGAAAAGATGAAGTAGATAAATCTATTAAATTGTAGCATCCCATATATTCATGCATTAAATTATAAAACAGTTCAATTATGCAGAAATAAAGAAGTCCAAAGAATGTAGGTGACATGTTTATGGCATATGAAGGGAAGGCAAAAAGTGGGGTTTGGGGGTATCACTAAATAGATGGTATCAATCACCAGATGATGACATTGCCTATAAAGGAGGCAATGAAGTGCTGAGATTTGAGACATGTGCTTTCCATAGAGAGAGGTCAGATGAAGGCATTGCATTCTGCTTCCTGGCAAATCTGTTGCTCCTAAAATTGTGACATCCATGCTAGTTCTCCAACACACACACAGAGGCAGAGGCAAAGGAGGATCTAAACGATAGGAGTGCTGGCTCTGGCGCCAACTGCTTGGGTTCAAATTCTGTTCACCTGACCAGGTGCATCACTGGGCACCTTCCTGTGCTTCAGCATCTTCAGCTTTATATTTGCGTACAGGCATTCCCCTCGTAAGACGGGTTGTTGGGAGAACTGAATGTTGAAAGTGTTTTGAATAATATTTGGCCCATCACAAGTCCCTAATAAACATGAGTTTATTACAATAGTATATAACTATTATATATATACGAGGGCTTCCTTGATAGCTCAGTTGGTAACGAATTCTCCTGCAACACAAGAGACCCCGATTTGAATCCTGGGTTGGGAAGATCCACTGGAGAAGGGATCGGGTACCCACTCCAGGATTCTTGGGCTTCCCTTGTGACTCAGCTGGTAAAGAATCTGCCTGCAGTGTGGGAGACCTGGGTTCGATCCCTGGGTTGGGAAGATCCTCTGGAGAAGGGAAATGCTACCCACTCCAATATTCTGGCCTGGAGAATGCCATGGACTGTATAGTCCATGGGGTTGCAAAGAGTCAGACACGACTGAGTGACTTTCACTTGTTATATATATAACATATATGCATACATACACACTACCCAATGTAGAATAGATAAGGACCTACTGTATAGCACAGGGAAATATATTCAATATCTTCAAATAATCTGAAGAATGATATATGTATATATATGTATATAATATATATGTATAATATATACTCTTGCGACCCAACAGACTGCAGCTTGCCAGGCTCCTCTGTCCATGGGATTTTCTAGGCAAGAATATTGGAGTGGGTTGCCATTTCCTGCTCCAGGGCATCTTCCCAACCCAGGGGTCAAACCCACATCTCCTGCATGAGTCTTCTGCATTGCAGGTAGATTCTTTACCCGCTGAGCCACCAGGGAAGCCTATATATGTGTGCATATACACATATATATGTATAACCAAATCACTTTTATGCACACCTGAAAATAATGCAACATTGTAAGTCAGTTTTACTCAATAAAAAATAAAATTAAAAGATGGGTGTACAATATTTTATATAAACACACAATGTTTCATATATATATGTATATATTATATATATATCATTATACTTGCATATTATAAAATATAAACAAGGGGAAGCCAAAGTGCCTCTCCCTTCTGAGACAAGAGAGGTGAAAAGCGTAGAGGTAAGAACAGGTGTCCTAGGCTGGTGCTTTGCAGACAACCACCTGCTATCACCTGAATTAACAACAACAATGAAAAGCCCCACAACAAACAAAAGCAAAAATACATGCTGTCTCACACCCAATCACAAAGCATCCTTTGTTCCTGGCCCCTCCACTGAGCCCTTGGAGAATGGAGAATCCCTGCTGGAGTGGAAGGTTCTCATCAAATGATAATGGAGCTAAAGCAAACTGTCATCCCTGCCTGGCCACAAACCTGGGTGAGATCTGGGAACAGCTGGAGCGACTTGTAAGTTTGCTTGCATGGTGAGAAGCATGGCCTGCAGAAGCCCAGGAAGAGAGCACCATCTGCTTAAGGGTAAACTTCAACTAATGTTTGTGTCGTAAGCAATTCTTGCACATTTGCGCTGTGTCGTCTTCTGTTTTTCCCCCATTTGTGGTTCAGTACAAAATATAAGACGGATGTGATGACCCCCATTTTACAAGAAACCATGGTGCAGAGAAGAACTGCCTTGCCAGCCCCATGCCAAACTGCTGCCACACACCCATGGCACCAAATGAAAGATCACAGCACCGGACATAACACCTGAGCTCCAGACCATCCATGGGCTGAGCCCTAGACCCGGCTATCTCCCTCTTACCTGTGACCCTCAAGTATTAGTTTTTCAGTCTATGGCCATACCATCCTGAATGGACTTGATCTCATCTTGTCAAATATTAGTTTTTCAGCTATTTTCTCAGTTTGGGTACTTTATATTTTTAGACTAAACACTGAATACCATTTTCCTTGGTCCAAATTGATTTCTCAGTTCAGTTCAGTCGCTCAGTCTTGTCCAACTCTTTGTGACTCAATGGACTGCAGCATGCCAGGTTTCCCTATCCATCACCATTTCCCGGAGCTGACTCAAACTCATGTACATTAAGTTGGTGATGCCATCCAACCATCTCATCCTCTGTTGTCCCCGTCTCCTCCTGCCTTCAATCTTTCCCAGCATCAGGCTCTTTTAAAATGAGTCAGTACTTTGCATCAGGTGGCCAAAGTATTGATTCTTACTTATATGAATTATGGTCCCAAACCCCTCAGCTTTCATCAAGTAAAACTTCTCCTAGTTAGTTTTGAGACCTGGATCTTATTGCCACACACCCCGCCGTGTGAATGGAGTGTGAGTGGAGGTTTTCTGGCCCTGGGATCAGGACTTATTTGCCAATTGTAATAAAGGATCAAAACCCAGAACTTCTGATGACTTTAGTTAGACTAGACAACTTTTTACTGTAAAATAGCAAACAACCCCAGCTGCTTAGAGGCTTCAATTTGTTATTATTGTTCAGTTACTAAGTTGTGTCCAACTCTGCAACCCCGTGGACTGCAGCACACCAGGCTTCCCTGTCCTCCACTATTTCTGGAGTTTGCCCTAATTCATGTCCATTGAGTCAGTGATGGTTTCTAATCATCTCATCCTCTGCCACTCCCTTCTCCTTTTGCCTTCAATCTTTCCCAGCATCAGGGTCTTTTTCAATGAGTTGGCTCTTTGCATCAAGTGGCCAAAGTATTGGCACTTCAGCTTCAGCAACAGAACTTCCAATAAATAAATGCTTAATTTTTTTTTCATCCAATGTTTTCCAAGAGTTTGTGGGCTTGATTCACATGTCATAAGGAATTTTTGAGCTGGATGATTTGTTTGGCTTATACCAGAGAATAGATTCTGAATTGTCTACCTGGAAGAAGAAAGCCAAACAATGTTGGACTCTGGGGAGGACACAGATTAAACACCAAAGATAGATGGAAAGTTTGTCATTTGAAAGTAGATTTAGACATAAGTTAATGTGCTTAGGATATTATAGCCAGGATCAAAGGGGTGGGGCATGTATTCCAGGGTCATCAATGAGTGGGTAAAAAAGAAACCACGTCGGAGAAACTGGAGAGTCTCTGAAATCGCTAGGTTCTGGAAGCCTCACTTGACCATAGCATTCTTCTGGGCTAAGGCCTGCCAGTCAGGGTGTTGCTACTGTTAAAGGTCACCACCCTCAAAGAAAAAAGTCTGACTCCTTTCAGCGTTTATATTCTCTGTTACATGACTTGAGAAGACAAGCAAAAGGGTAAGGATCTATTATTTTCTATATATTAAATAAATTTCCCATGTAAATTTTATTTAATTCTCACTACAATCTTTTCAGGTAGTCATCTGTATTTATATACATATATTATGTACATATACATATATTATATATGTGTGTGTGTGTGCGCAGTAGCTCAGTCATGCCCGACTCTGCAACCCCATGGACTGTAGCCTACCAGGCTCCTCTGTCCTTGGAATTTTCTAGGCAGGAATACTGGAGTGGAGTTCCATTTCCTCCTCTAGGGAGTCTTCCCAAACTGGGGATTGAACCTGTATCTCTTGCGTCTCCTGCATTGGCAGGCGGATTCTTTACTTGCGCCATCTGGGAAGCCCATATATTACATATATTTTTAAACAAATTAGCAGAAGTTCATGAAAACCATGTATTAAGTAACTGGAGTTTTGAACTAGAGCCAGCCTGACTCAGTAACTTAAGTCCTGCCTCCTTTAACATGCTGCCTCCCACCCTGACAATTGGGAGGTGGGACTAGGTTAGTAAGACATGATATTCAGTTACCATTGGGTGGGCTGTGAGGAATCAACGAAAACCTTTGTACACAGCAGTGTAAATGCAAGATCCTCCAATGATACTGATGACACGATTCCAGAAAAGTTGGCAGTGTCTGCCACCACAAGGCTTCCCTAAAATGTGCCCAGCCTTGGCTATAATTACTAAATCCCAGGATGATCTCTTAGGCTGTCAGCTCAGAGTTGTCAGCTCACAGAGTTGTCATCTCCAAGTGCCATGGTATCTTAATTTCAAAGTGGGTGGAAGGCAGAGTATACTGTGTTCTCTCAGGGGCTCTTTAAGTAAATTAGTCCTCATTACCCTGTGAGGACATGCATTTTGCTCACAATAAATGAATAGTGAAATGCTAGGCAGTCTTCTGCCTCCAAGATTTTTCAGGCTGCCCAACTCCACTGTGTCCAAGCCCATCACAGTCACTCCTGCTTCAATCAAGTTACTTTGTGGCTCAGATGCTCCTAGTCATGTGTTATTGACCTAGCTGTTCCCTTCTGCACATCTCATCTTTATTCTTTTTTTTTTTTAACTTCTTCCTGTGTTCTTTCCCACCTGAGCCTTTAGCTACCTACTGTTTTTATGCAACTGGTCTTTCCATCTGTCTTTCAAATACATGTCACTCTTTCCTCCATGCCTTTGTGTGTGTTGCTGCTGTCTCCCCTCTGATCCAAATCCAATACACTCCTTTTGAAAGATCATGGGATCTTCCCTCCTCCTGCTCTTACAGTTAGGACAAGTGACTTTAAAATTTACTTTAAACTCTATTGGTATAAAAATAGATAGATATGGACATAGATTCCAGGTCTACATGCATATATGCAAATAGGAAGCCAGCTATCATGTCGTTCAGACACTCTGTCACCCTCTAAAGAGTTCCTTGTAGGGAGGAGCTGGGTCCTTTGCTAACTTTACCAGCATTAAACTTTGCAGCCATCTTGGAATCATATCCTCCAAGCCCAGCCAAGAATTTGGATGACTGCAGCTCTAGCTGACATCCGACTGGATCTTCATAGGAAACTCTGAGCCGGAACCACCCAGCTAAGTATCTCTAGGTTCCTGACCATCGGAAGCGATATGATATAATAAATGTGTATCATGTTTTGACACCCTAAGTGTTGTGGTGATATGTCCATAGCACTAGATAATGGATACAATTGTCTGGTGTTGGTTATGTGTCAAAGGCTTTGCTGACTGCCCTACCTACTTCACTGTACCCATCTTTACTCCAGAAAAGAATTTCTGTATCTTTATACCCATTTTTCAGGTGTGGATACCAGGACCTAGAGATGTTAAGCCACCTAACCAAGATTACACAGCTAGTAAGTGTTAAAGTCAGAATCACAGTGGCTCCAAGCAAGGCCCAGAGCATGGTACATACCCTCCAGTGCTCAACTGGTATCTCATATTTGGAGCTTAAAGGCCATACAACTTTTCCTGCCAAACTCTAATAATTTACGCTCTCCTATTCCTGCCTTCTAGTCTAAAGTGTGCATTTTGGGGCAACATTGTTTCTGAGATACCCTTTACTTATTTAATGTTTGCTCAGATGAATTTGTGACATGCCTGAGGTTGCATAGATAAAGAATGAACTTGTGAAACCCTTTTGCAGTGTGTTTCCCTAACATTATTGAAAGTACAGAGGCAAGATATTTTGAAAACTACAAAATAATTTGCATGCATTCAACATTTCTGCAGGCTGGGGTCTCTGTGTAACCCCTGAACAAAGAGCATAAATCTCCCACCAGGTCTGAGCAATTTCAGAAATAAAGCTTGGTTAATATAGAGGTCAAACAGAAACTTTATTGGGGATAGAGGCTTTAGGACTTTGCTTCATGCCAAAGTAAAACAGCTCAGTTCACAGAATATAGCATTGAGCAGTGTCTTCATCTGGGTTGTTTCCTAGTGAGGGACTATGATGAGGGCTTGGGTATAGGTAGATTATTTGGAAGGTGATTCCAGGAAGCAGAAAGGAGAGTTTGAAGGATGGGAGTCGGGAGTAAGCATCCTTTGCTTCTCTCCTGATTGGTCGAGTGGTGTCTCCATGGATGTAGCTCCCTGATACTTCTACTGCAGGATTTTGAGGGTCAAGCAGCTTCTCACAGCCCCAGAGAAGTCCCTGAGACAGGAAGCAGAAAGACTTGTGACATGCCCTGGATGGAGGTGGGGGGAGCGGGGGGTGGGCAGGAGATGTCTCTGCTACCTGAGTATGAGCTTGAATCACTGCAGATGTGGCTGCAACAAAAGATGGACCAAAAAGATGTGATGGAGGGCACAGAAAACTCCTACCACACCAGGCATCTTTATACAGGCTATTGGCAAGAGAGGCTAGAGCTTGGAGGAGCCGGGATTACCTTTTGTGGGCAGCCAGGACCACAGAAAAAAAGAGACTGGGCTGCGGTGGGTGAGCCCACTTGATTCTTCCCAAATTGATCAGCCTGGTAAGTCACACCACCTACTCAGGGAAGAGAAAGTAAAACAGAGAAAGACCTGAAAATGCTTAGGTGAAGTGTCACTCTTCATGGAACCACAAATGAAACAGGGTACCCAGCCTGTGCTCCTATGAGTCTGGTGCCTGTTGGAAGGAGTAAAGACATACATAAGATGCACGATAAATCTTCAACAGTGATTCTTTACCAAGCCCACCAGACACGAGGCCCTCAATAATCCCCCGGACACCAAGTCAATAAAAATCTAATATGATAAAAGAGTTCTGGCCCCATTTTCTCCCCTTTATTAATTTTTTTTTTTTTTGCAGGGCTTTGGAAAAGGTCATTGTAAAAGATTGCATTATATTTCACAAATCTTTAGAGTTCCCCACAGGGTACATTATTACCAATATATTCTCTTCCATTTGATGTCTTTTTAGCAGTTGATGCCAAAAAAATCTGTTGTTTTAAAACCAGTTTCGAAGTAGCAGATCCTGGGTGATTAAAAGGAGAAGAAATAACAACAAATAAGTCATCAGGAAAAGTTTAGGAGAAAGAAAGAGGTGGAAGACACTGAGACCTCTCTTATTCACAGTATCCCGCAGGCTTGCATAGCAGACTTGCATGGCAGACTAAGGAGGTAGGTGGCCTGGGTTTATATCCTCGGCAACTCTATGCACAAACTTGGGGACCTATTTGTTATCTCATAGGATGAGAAAACGATAGCAGCTCATTTGAAGACATCGTGCAAGCATTCAGTGAGTTGTTATATGAATAAGGCTCGACCCAAAGACCGTCATTGTAACAGCATATCCCATTCCAGGAAACCAAAGCGATGAACTCCCTGAGGACTATTTTTTTCCCAGGAGGTTCTTCATCTTTTGGTCATTATGGACCGTTGATGAAGGTTTCAGAGCACTTTCTGCATGTGATAGCCAGTGTGGGACTTTGGTGGGGGGGCCTAAGTGACACTTCCCAGATCCTGATTCAGAAAGTTACAAGTATACTGATTGTGCAAGGATGACATATGAGTCTGCTGGGACTGCATAACAAAGTACCATAGACTAGGTGTTTAAACAACAAACATTTACCATCTCTTAGCTGTGCAGGCTGGAAGTCCAAGATCAAGGTGTCGGCAGGGTGGGTTCCTTCTGAGACCTTTCTCCTTGACTTGTAGATGGTCATCTTCACAGTGTGCCTTTTCTTACTCTCCCCTCCCGTGTGTGTGTGTGTGTGTGTGTGTGTGTGTGTGCGCGCGCGCACATGTTAGTTACTCTGTTGTACTCTTTCTAACCCAATGAACTGTAGCCTGCCAGGTTCCTCTGTTCATGGGATTCTCTGGGCGAGAATAGTGGTGTGGGTTGCCATTTCCTTCTCTAGGGATCTCCCAACCCAGGGATCAAACCTAGGTCTCCTGCATTGCAGGCAGATTCTTTATCACCTGAGCTACCAGGGAAGACCCCCCTGTGTGTCTGTGTTCAAATCCCCTCTTCCTATAAGGGCACCAGCCCCAGTGTATTGGGGTCCCCACCAATATGACCTCAGTGTATATTAATTATGTCTTTAAAGGCCCATCTCCAAATATAGTCACATTCTGAGATGCTGAGGATTATAATATATATATATATATATATATATATATTATAGTATATATTATATAGTATATATATATAGTATAGTGTAGTATATAGTACAGTATAGTATATGAATTCTGGGATAGGGGAACATGATTCAACTCATAATAGATAAGGTCAAGGAGAAGAGAATTTTGAAGGGAAGTTTTTTGGTGCAAAGCAGAAGTTGAATAAGGGATATTTGATACAGGAGGGTGCTTACTTTTCAGAGCCACTGTCCCTCCAGGGAATGGACACAGGTCAGGACAGAGGGCAGAACAGTTAAGAACATTAACTAAATATAAAATGAGTGTCAAGCCTGCACTAGTTACAGGTTATATCTGCATTTATACCTGCATACACACCTACATCTGTATCCACACCCACATTTGTATCTGTATCTTCCCTGGGCTATAAAAAAAAAGTATTTCCTCAAACTTGTGGCTTAAAACAATAGGAATTTATTCTCTTGTGGCTGTGGAGCCCAAAAGTTAGAATCAAGGAAGAAGTTCCCTCCAAAAGCTCTGAGCAAATTCCTTCCTGCATCTTGCAGCTTCTCGTGACTCCTGGCATTTCTTGGCTTGTGGCTGCATCACTCAGGTCTTGCCTCTGTCTTCATGTGGCTTTTCTTCTCTGTCTTGGATCTCCCTCTGTCTTTCTCTTATGACACTTATTGTTGGGTTTGTGGCACAACTGGATAATCCAGGGTGATCGCATCTCGAGATTCTTAATGTAATTATATCTGCAGAGACAGACCTTTTTTTTTCCCAAATAAGTGCACATTTTCACAGATTCTGGGGTGAGCTTGAAGACACAGATGGGTGTACCATTCAACTCACTCCTTTTATATGTAGTATCTCTCTTGCTCTGTGTGTGTGTGTGTGTGTGTGTGTGTGTGTGTGTATACAGGCACACTTCGTTTTATGTGCGTTACACAATTTTATCGTGTTTCACTTTGTTGTGTTTAACTGATATTGTGTTGTTTACAAACTGAAGGTTGGTGGCAACTCTGTTGAGCAAGTTGATCAGTGTCATTTTCATCAGCATTTGCTCACTTCATGTTTCTGTGTCACATTTTGGTAATTCTCACAATATTTCAAGCTTTTCATTGTTATTTTGTGGTTATTATCTGTGATCAGTGATGGTTGATGTCTACTGCTACAATGAGATTACAACTCCCTGAAGGCTCAGATGCTGGGTAACATTTTTTTTTTTAGCAATAAAGGATTTTGTAATTAAGGTATGTACATTTTTTATACATAATGTTATCCACACTTTAATAGACTACAGTATAATGTAAACACAAGTTTTATCTGCACTAGGAAACAAAAAGCTCACATGGTTCGCTTGATTGCAGTATTTGCTTTATTACAGTGATCTGGAACTGAATCCACAGTCACCTCTTAGGTATGTATATGTGTGTGTATACATATGTGTGTGTGTGTGTGTGTGTGTGTGTGTGTGTATGCACACACACATTTATATGTGCTAAGTTGCTTCAGTCATGTTCAACTCTTTGCAACGGAATGGACTGCAGTCCTCTAGGCACCTCTGTCCATGGGATTCTCCAGGCAAGAATACTGGAGTGGGTTGCCATGCCCTCCTCCAGGGGATCTTCCCAACCCAGGGATTGAACCCACATCTCTTACATCTACCTGCATGAGCAAGTGGGTTCTTTACCACTAGTGCCACCGGGAAAGAAATTTAATCAAAATGTGTACACGTGAATTTTATTTAAGCAGAAATAATGACACTCATAAGTTCAGGTTTCCATGTGAGCATTTTTTATTAGAAATGTGCATCATCTCAAGCTCTATGGTCTTGAGATGTGTATATATATATATATGTGTATACACACACATACATCTGCATTTGTATCTATAGTTTCCTTGGGCTACATATGTATATTTTAAAATGTATTTAATCATTACAAAAGCTCTCCTAGGTATGTGTATGATATATGTGAGTGTGCAGGAACCATAAGAGACATGGGTTCAATCCATGGGTCAGGAAGATTCCCAGGAGGAGAGCATGGCAACCCACTCTGGTATTTTTGCCTGGAGAATCCCATGGACAGAGGAGCCTGGTGGGGGCTATAGTCCATAGGTCACAAAAAGTCGGACAGGACTGAAGAGACTTAGCACACACACGTGTGTGTATATATATAATTTTATTTAATCACCACAAAAATAAATACTGATAAAAAAAAAAGAAAAAAAATAAATACTGATGGGCTGGCAGAGACACGTGAGGCAAAAATGCTTCAGCAGAAATGGAGTGTTCATTCAGATGGGTCCTCTCATTGCTGCTTTCCCTCCCCAGGTTCCAGGTGCAGATGAGCAGGGCTGCCTTGCATGGGGAGGAAGAGAGAGACTTGCCCACCCAGCTCCCCTGGAGATGACTTGCTTCCACAGAGAGGCTGGGCTTGAGATGATGCACATTTCTAATAAAAATGCTCACATTGAAACCTGAACTTATGAGTGTCATTATTTCTGCTTAAGTAAAATCCCAGCGTACATATTTTGATTAAATTTCTTTTACCAGGGAATGACAGTGTCAAAAGATCAGAGAATCACAGAACACATTGCTGAGAAGTGTGACAAGAATGTATAAGGCGGAGGAGAGACCCGGAAAGGTTCTTTTCTGAGCTTGGCGGCTGCATCTGTGGTTGGTAAAACTCGCTGTATTGCCACCTGTCCAGGGATACTGACAACTGTGTTAATGAACGGCAAAGGAATTCTGCTCAGTATTTTAAACAGTTTGAATTTGAAACTATATTTGCCTTTAACAGGCAACAGATTTAATGGGTTGCAGATAGCTAGACATTCTAATTAATAATCTATTTGCTGGGCTGTTTGCAGTATTCAAGCTCAGATGTGATGGTGTGCATACATAGAGTTAATGAGATACAATCCAATACAAAGCATGTAACAATGTGAATCTATTTTTCACTAATGCCTTTATTAATTGTTTCCCAAAAACAATGCCTCACTTCTGCCTAAACTCCAGATACTGGAATTTCCTTTTGGATATCACACACACACACACACACACACACACACACACACACATATTCCTTTTGGATATCACCAGGCTTCCCTGGTGTCTCAGATGGTAAACAGCCTGCCTATAATGCAGGAGACCCTGGGTTCGATCCCTATTTCAGGAGTTCCCCTGGAGAAGGGAGTGACAACCCACTCCAGTATTCTTGCCTGGAGAATTCCATGGGCAGAAGCGCCTGGCATGCTACAATCATGAAATGACCAAGAGTTGGGCACAACTTAGGGACTAACGCATACACATCACACATGTGGAATCAGAACGTGATGTTGAAAATTGCCTTTCTAGAGAGTATGAGTTAGATTGGACTCTTAGCATTGATCTGGTCAGGCAAGGCAGTGTTTCACTGCGCAGCTTTGTACAGAAGTCTGGATGCTAATGCCTTGGTTTAGCTGGGGCTTTCCTGGTTCATGCCTATTGTCCTGGGGTACCATCCTGTAAAATGTCTTTTCACTCTCACTGGTGTGTTAGAGTCCAGAAAAGAGTTAATGTAGCAGATCAGAGACTGCTATCCTTAGAAAGCCCTTTTTTCAAGGGAGGCCCTTGGCTGTTTCTGGGCACTTGGCTGATATATGGTTCCCTACGCTGATGTAAAACTTCCCTTAATAATAAATGTGGCTCACTACAAGTGCGCCATGGAGACAGTGTAGTTTGTGTTGCCTTCTTTCTAGAAGTCTGAAATTTGAGGTGTGCTAGGCCGAGGGTGCCTGTGTGACCAGCCCATGATACAACCCTGAGTGCCAACCCTTTAGTGGATTTCTCCGGGCAGGATCATGGCACATAGATTCTGCATGTTCACTGCTGGGCTGAGTGTGCTCTGTATGACCCCTCATCGGGTAGGGAGAGACCACATGGACTCCTGTACTCTGCCTGTGTTCATTTCCCTTATGCTCTAGCTATGTATCCTTACTATGTCACTGTAATCAACTGAAGCTATGAGTTTAGCTATAAGCTTACTCCCAGTGAATTTTCAAAGGTAGGTGTGACTTGGGGATACCTGGCATACAAGGGTATTGTGATAGATGATACAGTTGTTCTATTCACTCTTTACCTTGACCCAGTTGCACAGAGACCCCAGAAGCCATCAGGGCTAGGATAAGTGTTTAGATTTAAAGTTAAGAAACTGAAGTTCAGACAGAGTCTTACATGACTTGCCCAGACTCATTAGAACCCATGCTCTTTTGTTTGCATGCCAGGAGAGTTTCTTGCAGAGGAAACCGGTGCCCTGGGTATCAAACCCTGTTCCTGTAAACATCTACCTCTGGGACACATCTACCTTTGGAAATTCACTGGGGGTAAGCATATAGTTAAACTCACAGCTTCAGTTGATTACAGTGACACAGTAAAGATTCATAGCTGGAGGATAAGGGAAATGAACACAGGCAGAGTGCAGGAATCCATGTGGTCTCTCCCTACCCGATGAGGGATCATGCAGAGCACACTCTCAGCCCAGCAGTGAACATGCAGAATCTATGTGAATGGCATGTAGGAGGCTCAGCCTCCTCCCCTGCGCAGTGAAGATCACCATATCCAGTATGCAGAAGCATGGTCAGGATGGAAGATGCAGGCGTGCCCAGCCTGTGGCACATGCAGGTCCTCAGGAGATGTCAGCTGCCTCATCTTCTCTCTCCCAGGCTAGGGATACTCCAGCTCCCAGCATCACTTCTGTGATAGCAAAGCCTAAAGGCTCGTTTCAACACAGACCACTGCAACAATCTGTCTGAGTTTTTTTTGTAACGATGCTCTGGAGAGAAATAAAATGCTCCAAATGAAATGTCATCATTTGTTTGATAAACTGCTGAGCCCCGATCGTGGAGGCTATTCAGATTTTACACATCCTGTCCTCACAGCAGCGAAGACAGAACAAGTTAGGAAGAGACGAACTCATTACACCAGCCAGGTGGATGGCTTGTGCTTCCAGGACTCCCCAATTTTCTTCCATCAAAGCAGACAGGCTGAGATGATGACAGAGCTGATTTGAGAGCAGAGGAATCATCTCTTCTCCCTGCTCTGCTCTCTCTTACCCAAGGGCAGCCTTTGTCTTCTTGTTCCTGAAGCTCTGTCATTCATGCCGCCATGGAGGAAAGTGATAGAGAGTGAGAAAAGATAAACTCTAATTCACCATGTGAACAGAGCTCTTCTTGTGGGTCCACAGTAGCAGTAGAGGCTGTGTAATTAACTGGACAATAGAAGTGAGGGCATTAAGAAGGGGAGGGGGATCATTTACTGTGAGCCAAAACTGGTGAGACCCAATCTCCCAGCCATGTAAACTTCCTATGAGGATAACTCTACCCATTTCATAAATGAAGATCCAAGTAAGTGCCAAGAGGTCAAGTATTGTGACCAAGATCACCCAGCTGGGTGGAGAAAGAGGACCGAGTCCTACATACTGTCTCTTCATTATTCTGCTTTTTCTTCCCATCACCTTCGTAGCTTTGCCAATTGGGAAATTTCCTTGAGGGGACCAGTTGTTGTTAGAAATCAGTTTGGACAGAATGAAAGGATTCTGGGTTATGAAGGGAGAGAGTTTCAGGTCTCTATACGATGGAAGCTGCCTCAGGCAAGGTTGGATTAAGAACTAGAGTCAAGGTTGGGTTGGAATCGGTAAGCTGTGGGACCCAGGGAAGGGGGCAGAGGAAAGAAGACATAAGTGTTCGGATGAGTCCTCCACTGTTTGAAGGCACTCTGGTCAAGGAGTTAAACTGAACTAGGTGTACAACCTGGTCAGGTTCTAGGCTTGCACCTGCTGCAAATGACTTGTACTTTAAACAAGTCATGCCTTTCTCTATAATTTCTTCTCATTCTGGGTTTTTATATATTTTAACCATTAGATGGGATGTGGTTTGAATATAGGTTATAGAACTCCATGCAATACAGTAAGATTTCCTACAAATAAGGACATTGGAGTCAAGGTAAAATGCAACTGGTGGGATCCAGATGGGGACATTCAGATGACAGAGGTGAAGTAGCTTTGGTTCTGGAGTTATTCTCTTGCTCTGAATGTCCTGTCAATCAAAGAAAGAAACACACATGGTCAGTGATGCAAGTCACATTATCTATAAGCTAAAAGCAAATTAATGTATCTCCACAATGTAGAGGAGGACCACATTAGTCTTTTAGAGTTGCCATTAAAAAATGCCAGAAACTGAGTGGCTTAACACGACAGAAATCCTGGAAGGTAAAATGTGAAATAAAGGTGTTGCCAGAGCTATGCTCCCTCTGAAACCTGGAGAAGGGAATCCTGCCTTGTCTCTTCATAGCTTCTGGCAGTTTTGCAAGCTTTGGTTTTCCTTGTCTTGTGGAAACATGACCCTCATCTCTGTCTCCATGTTCACAAGGCATTCTCCCCATCTGTGTATCTCTCTCTGTGTCCAAATTTCTCCTCTTTGTGAAGACACCTATTATATGTTAGATGCTCAGTCATGTCCAACTCTTTGCAAGCCCATAGATTGTAGCCCACCAGGCGCCTTTGTCCATGGAATTCTCTAGGCAAGAATACTAGAGTGGATGGCCATTCCCTGCTCTAGGGAGTCTTCCTGACCCAGGGATTGTACCCGGATCTCTTGCATTGCCGGCATAATCTTTACCATCTGAGCCACCAAGGAAGCCCCATATTAGATGAAGGTCCCACCCAATTTCAGTATGAGCTCTTCTTAACTAATTAGATTTGCATTCTAAGGTATTAGGGGTTAGAGCTTCAACACATATGCTTGGTATACAAAATTCTACCCATAACAAGAATTACAGCAGACAGATTCTTCACTGTCTGAGCCACCAGGGAAGCCCAGAACAAGAATCAAGATAGCTATAAATACAGGCTGTGGAATCTGTCCAGCTTGTTCAAATCCTGACTCCAATGCTTGTTAGTTGTGTGACCTTTGGCAGATTATTTAATCTCTCTGTGGTTCAATTTCCATATCCATAACAAGGAATTCTTGAGAGTATTTAACTCACAGAGGTTTTATGAGAACTAACTTAGATAAGGTAGGTAAAATGACTTAAAAGTTGACTAGCAAGTGTTCTATCACACGGGTCTATAACAATGAGAGGCCAGTCCAAGTTTACATTGTAAACAACAAAACTGGATCTTGAGCCTTGGATTTCTAGTGTAAGAGAAATGTATTTTTCTCTACATACCAGTTTAATTGATTGGGTACCAAATGTTAAGTGTCTGGGTACCTCTCTGATGTCAGTGAAATTCGCCTTGCAATGCAGAGGATGTGGATTCAATCCCTGGTTGGGAACTATGATCCCACATGATTCAGAATAACTAAGACCTCATGTTGCAACTGTTGAACTGGCTAGAAGAATCATAACTAGAGAGTTCATGCACTGCAATGAAAGCTACCACACAATGTAGCAAAGATCTCAACTGCCCCAATGAAGACCCAGTGCAGTCAAATAAATAAATTTTTATATTTATACACACACACACACACACACACATAAATCTGTATTTAAAAGACTGATTCTAAAAAAAAGGAATTAAAGCTGAATTCCTAAAAAGAGGTGAATTGAAGAAAAGCAATTGAAAAAAGCCATTAAAAAAAACCAAAACAGTTTAACTATTGCCAAAAGGTGATTGGCCATTGGCCATCTGTATTCTGTAGAATAGAGACTCTACTTACATAGGGATATTTTATCTGTTTCATTCACTAATGAATCCGTATAGCTCAGAACAATGCCTGGTACAAAGTAGGTGCTCAAGAATTTATCGAGTTTATCAAGTACTGAATGTGTGAAATCCTTATGAATGCGCTTATGCTTTAATCTAGAAATCCTGCTTTTAGTAATTTCCTTTAAGAAAACTATTAAAGCTAAGAAAAGATATAGTTACATAATTTCTCATTGAAGAATTGTTTAGAAAGCAAAAAAATTGGCAGCAACTTAAATATACATTAACAGGGAACTGGTTAAATGAATGATGACCCTTCAACTATCAGATGGTATACCACTTGAGGAAGAGAGACTAAAGGGCTGCAAAGTTGTCCATGTTCAAATCTCTAGAATCTGTGACTTTACAGGTGTGACTAAAGTTAAAGGCCTTACATAGAAAAGTCATGCTGTTATTCAGGTAGATGGCCTTCCCCAGTGGCTTAGCAGTAAAGAATTTGCTTGCAATACCGGAGCCACAGAAACCATAGGTTCAACCCCTGGGTTGGGAAGATCCCCTGGAGGAGCGCATGGCAACCCATGCTAATATTCTTGCCTGGAGAATCCCATGGACAGAGGAGCCTGGTAGACTACAGTCCACATGGTCATGAAGAGTCAGAAAGATTGAAGTGACTTAGAATGCACACAAAGATGAAGTCCTAGGTGGTATATGTAACTTTTGGGATTCCCAGTTGGCTCAGATGGTAAAGAATCTGCCAGCAATCCAGGAGACCCAGATTCAATCCCTGGGTTGATAAGACCCCCTGGAGAAGGGAATGGCAACCCACTCTAGCATTCTTGCCTGGAGAATTCTATGTACAGAGGAGCCTGGTGGACTATAGTCCTCGAGTCAAAATGAGTTGGAACAACTGAGCCACTAACACTTTTCATTTAGGTAGAACCAACTGGGTCACATAAATCCTTAAAAGAGGAGATCTGTTCTGTGATCAGAGAAAGAGCAGAGGTGATGGAGGAAAGGTCAGAGAGATGCTAGCTTGCTGACCCTGAAGATGGAGGAAGAGACCTTGAGCTGAAGATTATAGCCACCATTTGGAGCTGAAAAATCAAGAAGACAGATTCTCCACTAGGGCCTCTGGAAGTAGTGCAGTCTTGCTGACAACTTGATTTTGGGCCAGTGAGACCCATATCAGGCACCTGACTCATTAGACTGTAAGATCATAAATGAGTCTTGGCTCAAGCCACTGTTTGTGATCTTTTGTTACAGCAGCAATTGGAAACGCATACTGCAGTCAAATGTTTCCCACGCTAGAGCAGGAAACTCAGGCTCAGATGCTGACAGCATCTGGGTAGTTGCCTGTAAGTTGCTAGCTCTAAGGTAGCAGTAAATGGTAAAACATTAAATGGAAAAATATCAAATCTACCACCTACTGTCTATTTACTGAGCATGTTAAGATATATGTGGAAGGGAGGTGGGAAATCTGAGTCACCAGTCTCTAACCTCTGCTGCAGAGGAAAACTTACTGGCATGAATGAATGCTTAATAATGCATTTTTACAGAAAAATAGCTTCTCTTAAAATAGCAGAGACAGTAAGGCTTTTTTTTTCTTTTTGTAATTTTGTTTACATAGAAAAAGATTGAGAAGGATGTGATCTGATAACAGATCATCTGGGAGGATGAGATAATGAACACTTCAATGTACTTTTGTGTCTCTGTATATTCTAAATTTCTTTGCCATGAATGTACATTGTTTTGAAGCTGCAGGACAAGTTAAATAGAGAAAGAGGAAGTGAATTGCCCCCACATGGCAGGGCAGACAGTGGAAACGCTTGAGAAACCCCACTTGAGCTCCATATCTTGCTGTTACCAATTTTTCCCTTGTCTCCTGGGTGCTGGTGACAATTGCCTTCGATGCCATTTCAGCCAGGCTGTATTCATTCCTCTGCAGGGCCAATTCAGTTAAAAGACTGCTGACCTCCAGAAAAGGCAGAGCTCCTGGGGCTGCCTCCCCAGGGAGACCTCCACATTGTAGCAAAAAACAGGGCCATGCAAAACTCATACATTCCCTGCCTTTTGAAATTAACAACCCTGCAGGGTGGAGAATACAATAGGTATCACCAGGTCACGTCATTCATCTCAGGGGGTTGAAAGCAACAGAGCTGAAAGCCAGAAAGTGAATGGAACCTTCTCCATGGCAGTGAACTAACTCCCTGTTTCATTACCAGTCACTTGCCCCACTCAGCTCCTTTTAGGAACTGAAACTATTTCTCCCAGAAGGCAGTTTCCTCTAGTGGAGAAGCATGTAGAATCTGGGGGCAGGCAGACTGGAGCTGGAGCCCTGGCTCCAACCCTCTCCAGTTGGGGTCCCTTCCCCAGTTGGGTATTCTTGGATCTTGTACATGCTCAGTCTGTCAGTCATGCCTGACTCTGCAAGCTTCTTTTAATTTCATGGCTGCAGTCACCATCTGCAGTGATTTTGAAGCCCCCCAAAATAAAGTCTGTCACTGTTTCCATTGTTTCCCCATCTATTTGCCATGAATGATGGGACCAGATGCCATGATCTTAGGTTTCTGAATGGTGAGTTTTAAGTCACGTTTTTCACTCTCCTCTTTCACTTTCATCAAGAGGCTCTTCAGTTCTTCTTCACTTTCTGCCACAAGGGTGGTGTCATCTGCATATCTGAGGTTACTGATGTTTCTCCCAGCAATCTTGATTCCAGCTTACGCTTCATCCTTACCAGCGTTTCTCATGATGTACTCTGCATATAAGTTAAATAAGCAGGGTGACAATATACAGCCTTGACGTACTCCTTTTTCCAATTTGGAACTAGTCCATTGTTCTATGTCCAGTCCTACCTGTTGCTTCTTGACCTGCATACAGATTTCTCAGGAGGCTGGTAAGGTGGTCTGGTATTCCCGTCTCTTGAAGAATTTTCCACAGTTGGCTGTGATCCACACAGTTAAAGACTTCGGCTTAGTCAATAAAGCAGAAGCAGATGTTTTCCTGGAACTCTTTTGCCTTTTCAGTGATCCAGTGGATGTTGGCAATTTGATCTCTGGTTCCTCTGCCTTTTCTAAATTCAACTTGAACATCTGGAAGTTCACAGTTCCCCTACTGTTGAAGCTTTGCTTGGAGAATGTCTAGCATTACTTTGTTAGCCTGTAAGATGAGTGCAATTGTGCGTTAGCTTTAGCATTCTTTGGCATTGCCTTTCTTTGGGATTGTAATGAAAACTGACCTTTTCTAGTCCTCTGGCCACTGTTGAGTTTTCCAAATTTGCTTCCATATTGAGTGCAACACTTTCATGGCATCATCTTTTAGGATTTGAAATAGCTTAACTGGAATTCCATCACCTCCACTAGCTTTGTTCGTAGTAATGCTTCCTAAAGTCCACTTGACTTCAAATTCCAGGATGTCTGGCTCTAGGTCATTGATCACACCATTGTGGTTATCTGGGTCATGAAGATCTTTTTTTTGTATGGTTCTTCTGTGTATTCTTGTCACCTCTTCTTAATATCTTCTGCTTCTGTCAGGTCCATACCATTTCTGTCCTTTATTGTGCCCATCTTTACATGAAATATTCCCTTGGTATTTCTCATTTTCTTGAAGAGATCTCTAGTCTTTCCCATTCTATTATTTTCCTCTATTTATTTGCACTGATTATTGAGGAATTCTTTCTTATCTCTCCTTGCTATTCTTTGGAACTCTGTATTCAAATGGATATATCTTTTCTTTTCTCCTTTGCATTTCACTTCTTTTCTTTTCACAGCTATTTTTAAGCCTTCTTCAGACAATCATTTTGCCTTTTTGCATTTATTTTTCTTGGGGATGGTCTTGATCACTGCCTCCTATACAATGTCACGAACCTCCATCCATAGTTCTTCATATAGAATTTCACGTAGTAGGACTGTTAATGAGGACATGGTAGTGAAGGACAAATTAAGATAGGAAAATAGCTAATGGTTGATGGCGACGATAGTTCCCACAGCTACCAAATGGTTGATCTTCTTCAAGTCCTATACACTTGCTAGTGGCAGGCCACACTCTTTGTTTTGGATTTCTCAGTAGACCATGGAAAGTGGGAAAGGCAATAAAGTTAAAAACCTGGGGGCTTCCCTGGTGGTTTAGTGGTTAAGAATCCGTGTGTCAATACAGGAGACACAGGTTCGATCCATGAGCTGTGAAGATCCCACATGCCTTGATGCAACAAGCCCAAGCACTGCAACCACTCAGCCTGGGCTCTGGAGCCCGAGCCCAGGGACTGAGCCCCTGTGCCCCAGAGCCCACGCTCCACAACAAGAGAAACCACTGCAACGAGAAGCCCGCACAGCACGGCAAAGAGTAGCCCCCCTCACCACAGCTAGAGAAAAGCCCTCACAGCAATAAAGACTCAGCACAGTTAACAAATAAAATAATAAATATAAATAAAATTAAATTCAAAAACCTGGAAGTGGTGTGAACGTATTTTTTCGAGGAGTGGGATCTGAAGGGAAATCCCCTCATGCACTGCAACAATGAGGACAATGACTCAATAATACATAAAATGCCACATTTTTTAATGACATGTTGGGTAAAGCACAGCAGAATCCAAGCATAGGTGTAGTTAGAGAGGGGCCATGGTAGTGCTGTCTAGGAACACGGCTCTCAGTTGGCTGGCTTGTCTCAGCCTAGGTTACAGTATCTTGAGGAGCTGTGAGGTTCTTCACCCACTGGGCACCTTTTCTCTAACATGAAGAGAGCAGTGCTTAGAATCAAACACAAGAGTTCAAAGTCCATATCAGCCACTTAAGGGTTTTAGGACTCGATCCAGTCACTGAATAATCATTGGTCATCTTGAGCTTCTATTTCTTCATCCTCAAACTGGAAGGGCACATATCATTGTGTCATTTCCCTTCTAGGACTGATGTATAGAGTCAAAACAAATATTCTAAAGAAAGTGTGAGACAGTTAGTTGGGCTTCTCAAGTTGCTCTAGTCGTAAAAAAGCCCACCTGCCAATTCAGGAGATGTAAGAGACGCGACTTAGATCCCTGGGTGGGGAAAATCCCCTGGAAAAGGGCATGGCAACCCACTCCAGTGTTCTTGCCTGAAGAATCCCATGGACAGAGGAGCCTGAAGAACTATACAGTCCACAGAGTCACAAAAGTTGGACATGACTGAAGCAGCTTTACCGCAAGACAGTTAACAGTTATTCAGTACAGATCTCTCTCCATTTTGCATTCCCTCAACCCCTCTAGTCATTAAAAAATATAAAATAACAGTCTAAAAATAGCAGGAAACTACTTCAGTCTGAGGAAATGCCAAACGTAGTTATGAAGGTAAAAATTCTCCTATTGCAGTAAAATCAAAAGCGAGTGTTTAAAGCTGTATTCTCACGATCTAGGTCCTTTTTCTTTCATTCTTAACCCATATACACCTCTGTTTCCTCCTTTATGCAGATAATAATAGTTTCTGTGTGCTGGACTGGTTGCAAAAATAAAGTCTCTCAGCACAGGCGAAGTTCAAGACAGGGAGGGAGCTTCTGGCTTTTGCTATGTCCTCACCATCCACCAAGGTTTGACACACAGATAGGACTTCTACACCCTTAGAAAGCCCACCAGTGGGGTGCTAAGACACATTTATTGCCCTTTTTAGTAAATAATTAAAAACATAAACCTTTGCCACTATTCAAAATTTAGTTACTGCAGGAAGGAAAAACAACATCCTTGGGTGACCTGTCTTGTAATTTTAGTGAGTGCAAAATTAAGCAGATTTCTGATGTGATATGGCAGAATACTGACCACATTGCATCAGGAAGTGATGCAGGATTGAAAATAATGGGATGTCAGAAATGCACACTGTCAGCAAATGTGTGAATAAATTATTCAGTTCCAAAGAATCATTTGCTCCACAAATTGCAGGGGTGTCGTGGTGATTTTTCAGGTGATGTGGCTAATAGATTAAAGGGAAATTTTCCTATTTTAAGCACAGAATGTTACTGTTTACAGAACAACTTCTTTGTTCTAACCTGGGAAGCTAAATAGGTCATTGCAATTTTGTCAGTGAGCATGAGAGCAGCACAAACGCATCCCAGCTCTATGATAAGATCCTATGAACCGGCCCTGCCACCAGCACAGACCTCTTTCCGGATTCAGCATTTTTCACTGGTGGAAACCGCTGAACATACTATTTTTGCTTCGTTCAACACACCTTTATTGAACACCGGTGATGCACCAGGCAGTACTGTGGTTCTGGAGGACACGGGTATTAATAAAGCTTTTCTCTGCCTACGGGGCTTCCCTGGTAGCTCAGCTGGTAAAGAATTCACCTGCAATGCAGGAGACCCCAATTCGACCCCTAGGTTGGGAAGATCCCCTAGAGAAGGGATAGGCTGCCCACTCCAGTATTTTTGGGTTTCCCTGGTGGCTCAGAGGGTAAAGAAGCTGCCTGCAGTGTGGGAGACCTGGGTTTGATCCCTGGGTTGGGAAGATCCCCTGGAGGAGGGCATGGCAACCCACTCCAGTATTCTGGCCTGGAGAATCCCATGGACAGAGGTGCCTGGTGGGCTATAGTCCGTGGGGTTGCAGAGTCGGCCATGACTGACAAACCACAGCACAGCATTGCCAATGAGGACTGTAACTGCGGGAGTCGGAGGTCTGGAGAGCAGGTCCTTTCAATTAACAGCTCTTCAGATTGCTTGAACTCCATGGGTTTTTTTGTTTGTTTGTTTGTTTTTTTCCCAGGGACTCATGGCTGAGCAGTTGGCTACAAGGCACACCCCAATTTTCTTTTGTAAGTGTTTGCTCTCTAGACTAGAAGCTTCCATGAACGTGAGGATTTTGTATGCTTCCATCTGCATCCCACTTATGGGTGTGCTAATTCGCTTCAGTAGTGTCTGACTCTTTGCAACACTCTGGACCTTAGCCCACCAGGCCCCTCTGTCCATAGGATTCTCCAGGCAAGAATACTGGAGTAAGTAACCAGTTCCTTCTCCAGGAGATCTTCCTGATGCAGGGACTGAACACACATTATTTATGTCTCCTGAATAAATGCAGGCAGGTTCTTTAGCACTAGTGCCGCCTGGAATAGCATCCCATTGGAGGTGACTCAGTGTTTGATGCACTTCTGTGCCAACCCCAATAGACTTCTTTGAACAATATTAAGATGTTGGGGGTGGTTCTGAGTCTTAGAAAGGACAAATGTCAAAGATTATACAGGTGATAAATGTTGAAACTGGGATTCAAACCAGGTCTACTAGACTCCTTGTGTCAGACACTGTTGCAAAATGTTCTGGCTTTTAAGAGGAAAGTTGTCAAAACTCCCAACAGGGACTTCAGACTTAGCCGTGAACAGAGCATGTTTGCTCCAATAACACCCTGCCCTCAAGAAAATGACACCACCATTACCAGCCAGGGAGTCGGGAATTAGCCTTAACCTCCTTGAAAGTGAAAGTCGCTCAGTCATGTCCAACTCTTTGTGATCCCATGGACTATACAGTCCAGGGAATTCTCCAGGCCAGAATACTGGAGTGGGTAGCATTTCCCTTCCCCAGCGGATCTTCCCAATCTAGGAATCGAACTGGGGTCTCCTGCGTTGCAGGCAGATTCTTTTTTTTTTTTTTTTTGCAGGCAGATTCTTTATCAACTGAGCTATCAGGGAAGCACATATGGTCTCCTCTTTAGCCCATATGGTTAACCCCCTTGGTCTCCCCTTAACTTCAGGTCCTGCTGACTCAGGACCTGAACATCTCTCATACTTCATCTCCGTGTCCTGTTCCACTGCCATCACTTCTCATCAGGACCACCAAAAATCACTTCCAAACCATTCTCTGCCTTTCTAACATCTCTCTCTCCAAGCCATTGCAGAAGCCCTTTGTATTATTTCTTGTTGTTTAGTCACTAAGTCATGCACTACTCTTTGCGACTCCATGGTCTATAGCCTACCAGGCTCCTTTGTCCATGGGATTTCCCAGGCAAGAATCCTGGAGTGGGTTTCCATTTCCTTCTCCAGGAGATCTTCCTGACCCAGCGATCGAACACATGTCTCCTGCATTGGCAGGTGGATTCTTTATCACTGAGACACAAAGGAAGCCCCCTGTATATTATACATGTGTTTAAAAGCACAAATCTCACCCTGTCTCTCCCTGTCTAAGCCCTCCCACGCCCTGTAATCCCCAGGACAAGGTGCAGACTCACCTGGAAAGCAAAGTCCTGATGCAACAACCCCTGCTGCCTCTTTTTGGTGCCTTCCAGGCTTTATTCTTGCCTCACATGTGTCCAATATTAGAGCCACTTGGACTCCCTTCTAGTCCCCAGGTTTATCAGAATAGCCCAAAGTGCCAAGCTTTTTCTGAGCTTGAAATGCTTTTCTGCACCTGCCTGTCAGGAGTGCACCAAATGTTTTGGTTAATCCTGCAGATCCAGGGCCAGTCAGCCTGAGTTTCCCAGCTTGAACAGCTCAAGCTACTCTTCATGCCTCAGCTTTTCTTTCTATCAATCAACAGGAAATAATAAAGTGCTCTTTCTCTAGGATCCTTGTGAGGAGTTATAAGACTAAATCTGCCTAAATCACTTAAGAGATAGACACTACATCAATGGTGCTCAGAGGATGGTCCCTGGATCAGCAGCATCATATCCCTTGAGAACACGTTAGAAAAGAAGATTCTTTGGCCCGACCCCAGACTACAAAATCAGAAACCATGGGAATGGGGCCCAGCGGCTATGTTAATAAGTTCTCCAAACGACTATGCTTGCATCTAAAATTTTAAAACCACGGTATCATACAAGTTGTTATTTTTGTTGTTTAGTCACTAAGTCATGTCTGACTCTTTCTAATTCCATGGATTGTAGCCTGCCAGTCTCCTCTATCCACAGGATTGCCTAGGCAAGAATAGCAGAGTGGATTGCTATTTCCTTCTCCAGGGGACCTTCCCCACCCAGAAATCAAACCTGCATCTCTTACATTGGCAGGTGGATTCTTTACCACTGGGCCACCATGAAAGCCCCACCATGAAGGCTAGCTGCATTTATTGTTAATATCAGTATTAGTATTAATATTGCTATGAATGATGTATCTGTATATCCGGATACAGGTGTTCTCTGGGCTATACTCCTACTAGTTAGGCTTCTGGCTCGTAGACTGTGGTATAAGTGGAAATTTAAATTAATGCCCAATTGTGTACCAAAGGACCATAAAAAGGAAAAAAAAAAGCCTGTTCCCTCCAAGCATGGAGTGTGTAAGACCTCTTGCTGTTTCACACATTCATTAACACTTCATGATGAAAGATTTCGCTAAGATTTTAACTTCTTTAAGTCTAATTTTCCTTGTGTATAAATTGGAAATAGATTCTAACTCACAGTATTATACTACTAAAAGAAACAAATAATACAGATTTTTTTGGCACTGTGAAATACTAAAAAATCAGAGACTTAATATCCAATTCAGAATGTCTGACTCCAAAGGGAGGGGGTATAACTCAGGGGTAGAGCATTTGACTGCAAAATGTCTGACTCCAAATCCAATTATAATAATCATGACATTATATTACCTTTTAGCTCCTAAAAAACATTAAGGATTAACAAGTGAAATTCTTTTTCCTTAGTTCATCCACAGTGTAAATAGTTAGATTAGAATTAAGACTAACTTTGGGAACTCCAATTGACATCGTTTTTTTCACTATATGAGAATCTTTCAAAACCATAAAACAAGCAAACAAAAAATTTTAAAGATGAAAACTGGTCAACCACTTGTAAAAGAATGAAACTAGAACACTTTCTAACACCATACACAAAAATAAACTCAAAATGGATGAAAGATCTAAATGTAAGACCAGAAACTATAAAACTCCTAGAGGAGAACATAGGCAAAACACTCTCCGACATAAATCACAGAAAGATCCTCTATGACCCACCTCCCAGAATATTGGAAATAAAAGCAAAACTAAACAAATGGGACCTAATGAAACTTAAAAGCTTTTGCACTACAAAGGAAACTATAAGTAAGGTGAAAAGACAGCCCTCAGATTGGGAGAAAATAATAGCAAATGAAGAAACAGACAAAGGATTAATCTAAAAAATATACAAGCAACTCCTGCAGCTCAATTCCAGAAAAATAAATGACCCAATCAAAAAATGGGCCAAAGAACTAAACAGACATTTCTCCAAAGAAGACATGCAGATGGCTAACAAACACATGAAAAGATGCTCAACATCACTCATTATTAGAGAAATGCAAATCAAAACCACAGTGAGGTACCATTGCACGCCAGTCAGGATGGCTGCTATCCAAGAGTCTACAAGCAATGAATGCTGGAGAGGGTGTGGAGAAAAGGGAACCCTCTTACACTGTTGGTGGGAATGCAAACTAGTACAGCCGCTATGGAAAACAGTGTGGAGATTTCTTAAAAAACTGGAAATGGAACTGCCATATGACCCAGCAATCCCACTTCTGGGCATGCACACTGAGGAAACCAGACCTGAAAGAGACACGTGCACCCCAATGTTCATCGCAGCACTGTTTATAATAGCCAGGTCATGGAAGCAACCTAGATGCCCATCAGCAGATGAATGGATAAAGAAGCTGTGGTATATATACACCATGGAATATTACTCAGCCATTAAAAAGAATTCATTTAAACCAGTCCTAATGAGATGGATGAAACTGGAGCCCCTTATACAGAGTGAAGTAAGCCAGAAAGATAAAGAACATTACAGCATACTAACACATATATATGGAATTTAGAAAGATGGTAACGATAACCCTATATGCAAAACAGAAAAAGAGACACAGAAATACAGAACAGACTTTTGAACCCTGTGGGAGAATGTGAGGGTGGGATATTTCAAAAGAACAGCATGTATACTATCTATGGTGAAACAGATCACCAGCCCAGGTGGGATGCATGAGACAAGTGCTCGGGCCTGGTGCACCGGGAAGACCCAGAGGAATCGGGTGGAGAGGGAGGTGGGAGCGGGGATCGGGATGGGGAATACGTGTAGATCCATGGCTGATTCATATCAATGTATGACAAAACCCACTGAAATGTTGTGAAGTAATTAGCCTCCAACTAATAAAAAAAATAAAAAATAAAAATAAATAAAACTATTATCTGTAAAAAAAATAAAAAATAAAAAAAAAATATGCAAAAAGCGAAAGAGGCATAAGGGGAAAGATATTGGCCAGGAAAATTTTCAGAATCAGAATCATAACATGGATAGGAAAAAGCAGGAAGTAGCAGGTGGGCTGCCGTCCATGGGGTCTCGAAGAGTCGGACACGACTGAGCGACTTCACTTTCACTTTTCACTTTCACGCATTGGAGAAGGAAATGGCAACCCACTCCAGTGTTCTTGCCTGGAGAATCCCAGGGACGGGGGAGCCTGGTGGGCTGCCGTCTATGGGGTCGCACAGAGTTGGACACGACTGAAGCGACTCAGCAGCAGCAGCAGCAGCAGATGAGAGGAGACTGGGATCCTTCCCATCTGAGCTTTCCTATATCAACTGTCACAGGAATTCTACTCAGATGGTTCCCAGTGACCCATCCCCTGGAATTCAATCCCATATACATCCTTCTTCAGCTGAGTGTGGGATGGATCTACAGACTTTTTTCTGACAAGTAGAATCTGACAGAAGTGATAAATGGTGCTGCAGTAATTAGGTCGTAAGGACTTCTATTTTACTGGTATTCTCTCCTCCTTGCTAAATCTCTCTCTTACCCTCTCAGTTATTCATTTTAATGAAATGAGTCACCATGTCACAAAATGCTGAATGGAGGGGTCCATGAGGCAAGGAATTGAGGGATATTGTTGACCAGCTGCCGGTGAGGAATCGGATGATGCTGACCACCCTGGAGTGAGCTTGAAAGCCTCTTGCTCAGGTGAGCCTTCTGACAGGGTAACACCCTCAGCCAACACCTTGACTGCAGCCTATGAGACCCAGAAGTAAAGGATGTAGCTAAGCCATGCTTAGATTCCTGTCCCACAGAAACTGTGAGATAATAAATGTGTGCCATTTGAAGCTACTACATATTAGAGCCATTCATTATGCACAATAGGTAGCTAATAGTTCAAGGATGTCCAGGAGCAAGCCGTGATGGACGGCTGTCTCTGTGCTCCCAACAGCAGCAGTTCTCAACCTCTGTGAGGAAAGTGGAGTGCTGTCAGCTGCTGGAGGTTTTGTTGCTGAATGTGCGGATATGAAAACACTCAGGAGTTATCAGTCGTTGGAGAACCACCTCTAGCGGTGCGCTCCTGACTCTGGTTTAGTTCCCTCAACCGCTGAGTTCTGTCAGAAACGAAGTCTTTTCACTGTTCTCACTTAGGTGAAGCCCTTGCACTTCCCAGTGCCAGCTATTCATCATGCTTTCCTTTCCACCTCTTACTCAAAGCGTGTTGAACCATACTTCTTTGTATTATTTAACCAGCTCAGTTTTATGTTCTACCTGGGGGGGTATCATCCTAAAATTATTATATACTACTTTAACTACATTTAATTTTTGCACATGGATGCATATTGACTGGAATCTTTTGGGTAGGTTTTATATTATGTCAGATGAGAGTTACTGTCCCAGAAAACTGAAAGTCACTCAGTTGTGTCCAATTATTTGTGACCTCATGGACTGTAGCCCACCAGGCTCCTCTGTCTATGGAATTCTCTAGGCAAGAATACTGGAGTGGGTAGCTCTTTCCTTCTCCAGAGGATCTTCCCAACCCAGGGATCCAACCTGGCTCTCCTGAATTGAAAGCATATTCTCTACCATCTAAGCCACCAGGGAAGCCCAGATGCCTCCATTAATTCAGTAGAGGCTCTCCATGAAATGCCCTTGGCCGTCTGAGATATCCCAAGATACATCTGCTCAAAGCAGTAGCAGATGGAACCTGCTCACAAGCTCTAGGAAGACACAAGTCGGCTTGTAAAGTTCCACTGCTGCTGCTGCTAAGTCACTTCAGTCGTGTCTGACTCCTAGCGACCCCATGGACCGCAGCCTACCAGGCTCCTCCATCCATGGGATTTTCCAGGCAAGAGTACTGGAGTGGGGTGCCATTGCCTTCTCCGTGTAAAGTTCCACACTTTTCTGTAATTCTTCTCGGTTCCACAAGGGCTTCCTAAGGTCCATCGATGTATTTACATGCTCTAGTTACTACTGTTCCTAATGAAAGTATTAAAGGCTCACTCTCTGGTTTTCTCTTGGGCTATTATCTCATATACTTATTCTAGATTCCCCATCTCTTAATCCAATTCATAATCACATGCCAGTGTAGCTTGCAATGAGATTTCTTGATAGGCTTCATTTAAAATGAGCAGCACAGATTATATTTTTTTTAATTATTACTAATCATCATCATCATTATTGTTATGGATATTATTTACTAAAGGTTCTTTATTGGTCATTGACTCTAAAGCTTTTTTTTTCTAAGCAATAATTATTCCATAATTATCTTTTTTTTTTTTACAGATGAAGAGACTGAGAATGATTTTGACTTGCTCAAGAGCACATCATTTATTAAAGATGAAGCTCAGATTCAAATCTGATTCTGCCTAGTGCTCCTTTTGTTCCAGGGTTAGCAAAAGGAAAGAATAAACACCTTCACACATGATTAAAACATTATAAACTCACTTCTAATTATTTTACCCTTTTTAAAAATAATCTTATCCACTTCCCCCCTAAACTTTCCCAGAGAAAATGTCTCTGCTAATGATCTGATTCTTCCTTTTGATTCCTTCCAAAATGATATCTGATGACACCAAAGTGCTTCATCCTGACCACAGATGTGACACTTCTCCCAGAGAAGTGACCCTAGGAGTGTTCCCAAGCAGACAAAATGCAAAATAGCCTTCATAGCATAAGGATTTCACTGAAACAATGGAAACCAAGAAAAGCGAAACATCCGATAATTAACACTGTTAGTTGGACTGGCACGTTGTCTTACTGGAAACTATCATGAAATATAAATTTGACCCATTTTCATCATGAAAAGTTCTGACATTTGAGCTCATCTTCAGCCTCTTCTAAAATATCACTCAACCTGGTAACTGGGTGTCAGTGAGAAATGGAGGCTCATGTTTCTTTTTATCCTCCCTCTGAAGTAAGGGGCTTTCCTTGGACTTTGCATGCATTCCTATCTTCAGGATCTGCCAGTGGCTTGCGGCTGATGGCTTGTCTGCCCCACACGTTAGCACGATGCGAGCTCCTCAAGGACGGAAGTCTTGTGTTCTCTAAACTCTCTAGCGTGCAGCAGTCACTGCAGAAATACTTCTTCAATAAATGCTCAAGTCAACAGTAAATTTACCGACACATGAATGAACAGGCAAATAGCAGCTTAGAACTGAAAGAGAAAGTTCAGTCGCTCAGTTGTGTCCGACTCTTTGTGACCCCAGGGACTGTAGCACGCCAGGCTTCCCTGTCCATCACCCACTCCTGGAGCTTATTCATACTTATGTCCATCGAGTCGGTGATGCCTGAAATTTAGAACTGAAATTTTCCTTAAACCAAGCAGATTTTTCAATGCGGTCATTAGCATATAGAGTGCATATTTCAGACACTATTTTTAAAATTTATTTTCATGAAATACAATTGATTTACAATATTGTACTAATTTCTGCTGTATATCAAAGTCACTCAGATATATATATATATATACACATATTCTTTTTCATATTACTTTGTTATGTTTTATCACAGGATATTGAATATGGTTCCTCATGCTATACAATAAGACCTTATTTATCTACTGTATAGTTTGCATCTGCTAATTCAAAACTCCCAATCCGTCCCTCCCCCACGAATATCATATGATAGCACTTAGATATGGACTCTAAAATATGACACAAATGAACTTAACTATGAAACACTGCTCGTTTGATCTTATGTCACTTAGCACTCACAATTGTCTCTGACATAGGTACTATTATAAACCCCATTTTATAAGTGATCATGCAATACTCAGAGATGTCACACTCTTGTCCAAGGTCACAAGGAAATTGAGTGTCTTAATTGACTTTGGAAGCCAGACCCTAAGCTCTCTTGTTGCATGCCAGATGGCGTGATGATTCCTTATTCTCCACATAAGTGGGACACGGGCAGATGAAGAGGTGGCCCAAGGTTCTAAGAGATCGAAATAGTTTTCCTTTGTTCTTTCAAGTGCATTGTACCATTTCATCATGCTAACAATATGTGGCCAGAGACTTGGATAGGGAGCTCAGATTTTCTGCCTCCAAGTTCATCACCTTTTCCAAAATAAAGCCCGTCAAGTTACGGTTAAACTGAGAAAGGACAGGGAATAAATGAGGGGAATCAATATTCATTTTCTCTCACACTGAGATTCAGAAACTCCAATGAGATTTTTTTCTTTTCATTAAGCTTTCATGATAACCCTGCAAAATGGAATTTATCCCCTTTAACCTAGGCCAAAGTTGAGGTTGAGAGAGGTTAGGGAAAGGGCTTAAGGTCCCACAGACTCTAAGTGGCACAATGGGAATTGGGAGATGGTTGGATGGCATCACTGACTCAATGGACATGAATTTGAGGAAACTCTGGGAGATGGTGAAGGACCAGGGATCCTGGCGTGCTGCAGTCCATGGGGTCACAAAGGGTCAGACACAATTGAGCGACTGAACAACAAATTTGACGCCCAAATTCATATTTTGCAAGACACCATGCTTTTCCCAAAGATTGGCCTTTTATTAATGTGTGTATCTGAGCTAAAAGGATCTACTGTAACCAAGCCAAAAACAAGCTGCAAAAATAAACCTTTGGTGAGTTTATTTGACTCATATTCCAGGATGAATCACTAAAGATAAAGGCGGAAGCAGGAAGAGAAACTGACCTGAGTCCCCATGTCCCCTCCACCGGTCTCAGATGCTGAGGGACCCTTGTGGAATTTCCCCCTTTGGAATTCAGAGTTTTGTAAGTCCTACAGTTACAGGGAGGGTAACTGTCTCTGAAAGTGTTTCTTTCTTTCTTTCTTTCTTTTTTTTTCTTTTTTATAAGCTCTTGCTACATGGTTCAGTTATTTCAAGTTATGTGATGGCTTAGGGGCCAAAATAGGCTATTCTGAAAGACACAGTGAGAACAGTGACTAACTGGGACGTATGGCAGACGGTGAAATTCTGATACGTCTCCAGGTCTGAATGTCACCTTCAAGTATCCCTATTCTTGATCAGAGTTCAGAGTACAGATGCTTTTCTTGTTCTAAGACTTGGTCCCTTTGTTAAGAATAAAACATAGTAAACAACATCTACCAGTTTGATTTGAGGGAGATATTCTTCCTGTCATGTACCGAAGGCATGACCTTGTGCAAGTGATTCAAGCTCTGAGTACCTTAGTGCCTCACCTGTGAATGAGGATCAATGGTCAGAAGTCAGAGCGGTGGTTCTGGGCAGTAATGAGATAATGCCAGCAGAGCACATGGTGCAGAGCTGGCCCTCAATCAACGACTTTCCTCTGCGTGCTATATTATACTATGGATGAGTCCCGACTGTAGAGCCGATAAATCCTAGAAAGCACTTTTTACTGGTGACCCTCATCAAAGAACATACAAATTGCAAATGCCATCTTCCATTTGTCGGTTGGGTCAGGTTTGTCATGTTTGGTAAAAATGAATTACTGAGCTGGCCAAAGTTAATGAAAATGAAATTCCCATATTTAATTGGGTCATGATATTTAACATAAAGAAAAGTGAGCTCCCTGTCCTTGAATTATTATTTTAGATTCCATGGACACAGTACTGATCAGTTCAGTTCAGTCACTTAGTCGTATGCGACTCTTTGGGACCTCATGGACTGCAGCATGCCAGACTTCCCTGTCTATCACCAACTCCTGGACCCTGCTCAAACTCACGTCCATCGAGTTGGTGATGCCATCCAACCATCTTATCCTCTGTTATCCCCTTCTCCTCCTGCCTTCAATCTTTCTCAGTATCAGGGACTTTTCCAATGAGTCAGTTCTTCCCATCAGGTGGCCAAAGTATTGGAGTTTCAGTTTCAGCATCAGTCCTTCCAATAAATATTCAGGACTGGTTTCCTTTAGGATTGACTACTTTGATCTCCTTGTAGTCCAAGGGACTGTCAGGAGTCTTCCCCAATCCCACAATTCAAAAACATCAATTCTTTGGCTCTCAGCTTTCTTTATAGTCCAGCTCTCATATCCATACATGACTACTGGAAAAACCACAGCTTTGACTATATGGACCTTTGTTGGCAAAGTAATGTCTCTGCTTTTTAATATGCTGTCTAGGTTGGTCATAGCTTTTCTTCCAAGGAGTAAGCATCTTTTAATTTCATGGCTACAGTCACCATCTGCTCTGATTTTGGAGCCCCCCAAAATAAAGTCTGTCACTTTTTCCACTGTTTCCTCATCTGTTTTCCATGAAGTGATGGGACCAGATGCATGATCTTTGTGTTTTGAATGTTGAGTTTTAAGCCAACTTTTCTCTCTCTTCTCACTTTCATCCAGAAGCTCTTTAGTTCTTCTTCACTTTCTGCCATAAGGGTGCTGTCATCTGCATATCTGAGGTAACTGATGTTTCTCTCAGCAATCTAGATTCCAGCTTATGCTTCATCCATTCCAGCGTTTCTCATGACGTACTCTGCATAGAAGTTAAATAATCAGGGTGACAATATACAGCCTTTACATACTCTTTTCCCAGTTTGGGACCAGTCTCTTGTTCCATGTCCAGTTCTAACTGTTATTTCTTGACCTGCATATATATATTTCTCAGGAGACAGGTAAGAAGGTCTGTTATTCCTATCTCTTGAAGAATTTTCCACAGTTTGTTGTGATCCACACAGTCAAAGGCTTTGTTGTAGTCAACAAAGCAGAAGTAGATGTTTGTTTGGAACTCTCTTGCTTTTTTGATGATCCAACGGATGTTGGCAATTTGATCTCTGGCTCCTCTGCCTTTTCTAATTGCAGTTTTAACATCTGGAAGTTCATGATTCATGTACTGTTGAAACCTGACTTGGAGAAATTCGAGCATTACTTTGCTAGAGTGTGATGAGTGCAATTGTGTGGTAGTTTGAACATTCTTTGGCATTGCCTTTCTTTGGAATTGGAGTGAAAACTGACCTTTTCCAGTCCTGTGGCCACTGCTGAGTTTTCGATTTTGCTGGCATATTGAGTGCAACGCTTTCACACCATCATCTTTTAGGATTTGAAATAGCTCAACTGGAATTCCATCACCTCCACTAGCTTTGTTCATATCAGTGCTTCCTAAACAATCATATTATTGGTAATAATAACCATAATAGATGACAACAATAGAAGGTAAAATAAGCATTATAGGAAATATACTATATGTTAGACCCTGTTTTAATCCATCTTATATTAATTTCAAAATAACCTTGAAAAGTGAGAATTTTAAGCGTTAGTTGATAGCAATTTCTTTTTTCTCAAAAGATCTTTGAAAGAAGAGAAACAAACTAACTGGAAACAATGGCAGAAAACAGTAATTTTAAACTGAACAGATAAACATTAGATAAGTTAATGAAATAATGATGATAGTAACCATCATTGCATGTAGCATGCATTGAATGTTTAACTTGCACTAGCCGATATTCTTGCTTGGAGAATCCCATGGACAGAGGCGCCTGGAGGGCTACAGTCCATAGGATTTTGAAGAGTCAGACATGACTGAAGTGACTTAGCACTGGCACAGAGTTACATGATTCACATAAATTGAGCTATCTAACACTTAAGGTTGTTGCTGTTTTAGTCAATAAGTCATGCCCGACTCTTTTGGATTGTAACTCACCAGGCTCCTCTCTCCATGGGATTTCCCAGGCAAGAATACAGGAATGGGTTGACATTTCTATCTCTAGAGGAGCCTCCCAACCCAGGGATCGATCCTCCATCTCCTTTACCTCCTGCATTTGAAGGCAGATTCTTTACCACTGAGCCACCAGGGAAGTTCTAAAACTTAAATTTGGGATACGTTGATTATACAGAGGTTGTACCTAATTACAGTCTGAGAGGGAGACTTGAAGTGTGGGATTCCCATGAATTTATACAGCAGAGAAGTAATCTGGGCTGTGATTAGGCATGTGATCTTGCTTTATACTCACCAAGCAGCAATAATTATTGCTGATAATTATTGAGATAATTATCTCAGCCTTTACACTCTCTTAGTTTGAGTTTCCCTTGAAACAGAGCCTGAGACAAGGATTTCATGCAGAGTGTGTCTTTGGGGAAGTGATTCCAGAATTTAGAAATGACAAAGTTCTGAGAGTGAAATTATGAAAGCGAATAGAGTGTGCATTATTCAATGGTTACCAGAATCAGAGCTGGTCTTCAGTTATACTGTAGGTAACATAGAACCCTCTCAGAATTGTCCCTTCTAGGATAGGAGTCTGCACAATTTATCTATCAACTCTCAAGCTCCATTGGTTAACGGATTCCTTGAGAGCAACGCGTTTTCATACTTTTAGATTATCCTGCATGAGGGCTAAAATGGCATCTGAAAAATCCCAAGCCAGAAAAGCAAGAGATGCTGAAGCTCCTGCTTACATGGGATGTAGTCATCGTACTTGGAGCATCCTAGGGTCCCATAGGACATAGAGTATCACAATTGCCTGCTACCTCTTACATGCTCAATTCTAATCATGCCTTCAGGAAGTTCATTTTGTCCCTGACTCTTCCAACTGGTGGCTAGAAATAGTCTCTGAAGAATAATCTCTAAAAACTATGATGAGGGTTAGTGGGACAAGTCATAGTACCCACCACTGCAGGGACTCCTGAGGCTGCAATTGAGATTCATCGTCCCTCTCTTCCATTGTTCAATTGACCTTTTCCTCAACCTCAGCCATCGGTACTTCAGATAATCTATAATATTTTCATGTTGGAGTGATCCAGAGCATTTTCCTACCAAACCTTTCATTATTGGGCAAGTTTGCTGCAACTGACTCATCTCTGTGATCACCAGGCACAGAAGCACCAAATACAATTCTGTGAATTCTGAGTTAACCTCTCTGCATTCATTATATAACATTGTATAACTTCCCCATGAAAGATATGGTTGAGCAATCTGTATGATAACATTTTTTTCTTGATGATCCAGCAGCATGAGGATTCCAAAGTGAGCATATAGCAGTCTCAACTGCAGGTTTGGGAACATTCTTACTGGGTTCCTGATGGTGAGAGGAAGCACAGTGTCATTAGGGATAATGAGAGCAGTCAGTCCTATTTTCCCCTTACAACATGAATGTGAATTTTGTTTGTTAAGAATGAACAACCATGTATCAATCATTGTTTCCAAGCATGTATCACATCCTGAAGGACAGCCCTCCGACATGCAAGGTATTTGTTCTCAAATAGTGTCTTTGCTAAGGTTTTTAAGATCATTTCAACATTCCAACAGGCTGTTGCTTCTAGGTGATGAAGACTGTGGTAGGATCAGTAGATGCCTTTTATGTGTGTCTATTGCTGTTTTTCAGTCACTCATTTGTGTCCAACTCTTTGTGACCCCATGGACTGCACCACACCAGGCTTCCCTGTCCTTCACCATCTCTCAGAGTTTGCTTGAACTCATGTCCACTGAGTCAGTGATGTCATCCAACCATCTCATCCTCTGTCATCCCCTCCTCATCCTTCTTCTCCCCTTCTCCTTCAATCTTTCCCAGCCTTAGGATCTTTTCCAATGAGTCTGCTCTTTGCATCAGGTGGCCAAAGTATTGGAGCTTCCACTTCAGCATCAGTCTACTGTTGTACTTTTTTTCAGTAAAATGAATCCCATGATGTGAGCCAAAGTAATGCAGGATTGCATGTTTATTAATCAGGTCACATCTTTGAAAACTGCTTCTGGCAGAGATACAAAAGTTGGGAAAGGCAAATGTATAGCTATTTGCTGTTCCATTTGTGGCAAATTGCTGTTCTATTAATGATTAGCCCAACATAACCAAGTTGCAGGCTGTTCTCCTCCAGGGGTAGAGTTGTATTGAGGATTTGGTTTGGAGTTCATCTGTACTGCTAAAGTTTGGGTATATAGTAGCAGAAGAGACCATGTTAAATTCGGACAAGAATCTATACTGTTAGGCTCACCAGTAGGAGTCTGCACCCCTACCACCGTGACTGTTCTAATCATGGGTCCATTATCCAAACACTGGACATCTGAGGACACAGGGGCTGGGTGTATCACAGTGGATGAATCCTTATACCTAACTGGTTATTCAGTGGTTCTTCTGATGTGGATTTTTGCTGGTGGGCATTATCATGAGATGCAAACATCCATACCCTATGTTCCCACTTCTATGCACCCATCTACATGTCTTCCCTAGCATCCCTTGTCTATGATTCTAAATTTTTCTCCTTCCTGACTTCTACCAACTAGTCAAACCATTTTTCATTATTCAAAAGTTCACTTTAACAAATTATTGGAGTATAATTGGCTTACAATGTTGGGTTAGTTTCTGTAAAATGATGAATCAATTATATGTATACATATATCCCCTCTCTCTCGGACCTCCTTCTCACACTCCCCATTTTAATTTTATAGCTGGGCAATGCCCCTCTCCACATAAATGTGAGAAATTTCACTTTCTAAGTTTGCCTGTTTAGGATTAAAACTACATCTCCAAGCCACAATAAATTCACCATGCCATCTTGAGAGGCTCCATGGTGATCACACTTCTCATTTACTTTGCTCTATGCCTTTGATATACTTTCTTCCATTCTCAAATCAGCATATAGTAAGGGCACTATGGTTTGTCTCTATCCACCCCAGCTTTTAACAATGACAATGTCAAGGAACATTTGTTTGTGCATTTCTTCTCAGTTTTGTCACCAAGCTACAAAATTCCATTCATATTTTGGGATGAGCCTGTCACTGGCAATTATATTTGTGGGAGGTAATTTCCCTTCTCTTACTACAGAAGTTGAGACAAAGTAAGATTCCTGTAACATACCCACAGCAGCAGGATTCAGTCTTGACCAAGAAGATGGTTCTATTGACTTTTTATTTATTACAGTGCATCCTTGTTGGTTATCTAATTTAAATATAGTAGTGCATACATGTTAATCCCAAACTCCCAATCTATCCCTCCGTTATGCCCTTCACCTCTAGTTATCATATGTTCATTCTCTAAATCTGTGAATCTATTTCTGTATTGTAAATAAGTTCATTTGTATCATTGTTTTAGATTCAGCATATAACTTATACCATGGTATTTGTCTTTCTCTGCCTGATTTACTTCTAGCCTTGTTGCTGCAAATGACATTATCTTATTCTTTTTGATGGCTGGGTAATATTTCATTGTATATATGCACCATATCTCCTTTATTCATTCATCTGTCAGTGAACATTTGTGTTGCTTTCATATCTTCACTATTGCAAAGAGCTCTGCAATGAATGTAAGGGTGCAAGTATACTTTCAAGCCATGCTTTTTCTCTGGATATATGCCCAGGAGAGGGACTTCTGGATCACATGGTGGCTCTATTTTTAGCTTTTTAAGGAACCTCTATACTATTCTCCATAGTGGCTGTACCAATTTACATTCCCTCTAACAGGGTAGGAGGGAAGGTAATCATTCCTTCTCTGGCAATTACTGTTTGCAGATATTGATGATGGCCATTCTGACTGCTGCAAGGCCATATCTCCTTGTAGTTTTGATTTGTGTTTCTCTAATAATTAATGATGTTGACCATCTTTTTCTATGTGACTCTTGGCCATCTATATATCTTCTTTGGAGAAATGTCTATTTAGATCTGCTCATTTTTTGATTGGTCTGTTTGTGTTTTAGATATTGAGCATATTTTGGAGTCTAACCCCTTGTTAGTTGCATCATTTGCAAATATTGTCTCCCATTCCGTGAGTTGCATTCTCATTTTATAGTTTCCTTTGCTATGCCAAAGCTCTTGAGTTTAATTAGGTCCCATTTGTTTATTTTTGTTTTTTTTTTCCCTTATGGAGACAGATCAAAAAAGACAGTGATGCAATTTATGTCAAAGAGTGTCCTGCTTATGACTTCCTCTATGAGTTTCATAGTATCCAGTTTTATATTTAGGCCTCATAAGCTGATACAAGTACATTCAGGTGGACACCAGCACACTTCTACATATTACTTTGATGTAACAACTTAATTTCCTCCCATTCAGTTTCTATACCTTCAATACCAGAAATGAATAGGCAATCTCCTGGTTTCACTCCCAGAATAAAAGAATAAAATTTTATCTGAGAGTAGAAGGTTGTGCCAAAGAGGAATTAAGCATAACACCACTCTTTTGATCAAAATGTTTGGTGAGATTTGTGGATTCACTGTAAATAGTATCAGCAGTAAATGTTTTTGAATGGGTGTATCATGACAAGAAATGCACTGTGATTAAATTTCCATTTTTAAACAGAAAAAAATGAAATATGTTTTTGCTTCAGAAATCCCACTGCCAGCTTGTTGGAAATTTGTGGAAACAGTATTTTCAGTTGACGATGTGCATCAGTGTGGTGGGCAAGATACCAGGAAGGAAGGCCGAGAACTGGAGATGCTATACAAAGCGAAAAACTAGAAATGCAAGCTTAAAACCTTATGCTTAACTCGGCTGATATCAGAAGGTTTGTCTCACACTCTGACAAATATTTGAATCTGTTGAAAGATATTCTAGGCAAACGAAAAGAATTTAAATGCTTGAATTGCATGTGCGTGCGTACAAATTTGCTTCAGTCATGTCCGACTCTTTGTGACTCCAGGGACTGTAGCCCTCCAGGCTCCTCTGTCCATGGGATTCTCCAGGCATGAATACTGGAGTGGATTGCCATGCCCTTCTCCAGGGAATCTTCCAGACCCAGGTATTGAACCTACATTTCTCACGCCTCCTACCTTGGCAGGTGGGTTCTTTACCATTAGAGCCCCTGGGAAGCCCCCTTGAATGGCATACTCTTATCCTAATGAAATAATCCGTGGCAGCCTCTATAACTAAATATTTTTCATCTTTCTTTCTACTAGAACTCCATTCTTAACAACTTCAAACATCAAGCTTCTGGCAGAGGTGAGGAAAGAAATTTCCTTAAACCCAAGACTGAGTAGGCAAGGTCTGGGATGAAAATGGTCTTTGATTAGTTTGAGTCAGTATTGATAATTTTCTTTCCCATTGTCATCAACTAGTTTGGGAATGGCACTAACATCTGGCCAAGGAGATATAAAGAGAGGTTGTTGGAAAGATTCTGGGAATTTTTTTCCTACCTTTATAACAAGATGAAGAAAAATACTTTTCCTCTACAATCTAAAATCTAATTCCAAGTACTACTTGAAACTGTGGTAGCCGTCTTGGGAAAATAAGGTGAAGCTGGGCAAAGATGGCAATGTAGTACATTACAGGTGACAAGCAGAAAGATGGAAAGAAATTGGACCTTGATGATGTCACAGATTTTTGCCACTGAATTAACTTCTCTTGGAACTACCCTCGTGTTCGCATTCAGGTGTCTTACTCTTTGCGACCCCATAGACTGTATACCACCAGGCTCTTCTGTCTAAGGAATTTCCAGGCAAGAATACTAGAATGGGCTTCCATTTCCTCCTCCAAGAGATCTTCCAGACCCAGAGAGTATACCCATGTCCCTGAGTCTCCTGCATTGGCAGGTGAAATTTTTTTTACCACTGAACCATCAGGGAAGCCCTGAAACTGTCCTACCTTGGGTCATTTTTTTATGTGAAATAAACAAGTTTCCTTCTAAGTCATTTCTAGATGGTCTTATCTTCTACATGCATGCATTATAAACCTATTTTCAATTATTCTTTGAATATTTGACATGACTTCTTTCAACATATATTTATTATAAACAAGTCAATTTGATGCATTTAGGTGATGCCTAGTACTTTGAACAAATAAATCATGACCTTAAATAGAGAGAATGTAGAGATGGGAATGGTCTACTTCATTAGTATGACCAAAAAAGTTTCCCAAAGGAGTTGGCATTAGAGCTAATACCTGAATAATTAGAAGCTGTCAGCTTGTAGAGATCTTGGGGAAAGAATTCCAAGCAGAGAAAAACAGAGGTGAGCAAGTTTTAGAGACTTGACATGTGAAGGCGCATGGTATGGGCAAAGGATAGAAAGAAAGAGTAACTTAGTGAATGTGATTATAAACAGAAACAAGCTAGGTCCTGCTTGAAACAGTAACAACAACAACAAAAAATGGACTAAGGGGCTTCCCTTTTTGTTCAGATGACGTAGAATCAGTGTGCAATGTGGGAGACCTGGGTTCAATCCCTGGGCGGGAAAGGTCCCCTGGATGACAGCATGGCAACCCACTCCAGTGTTCTTGCCTGGAGAGTCCCACGGGCAGAGGAAGCTGGCGGGCTGCAGGCCACGAGTTGCAAAAAGTCTCAGCAGCTAAACACAGCACAGTACTTGAAACAGCCGATACCGTGGACAGAATGTACGAAACAATTCTTCACAAGGTTTTGAAAAGCAACAAAGGAGAATGCCCCTGAATGACAAAAAACAAGCAAGGACAGCTTTGATATTGTCCCAACTCACCTCCTGGGGAAAATTTCTAAGACATGGTGTAGGCAGTAGAACCTGAGGCAGAACCCAATGGACTTCACGAGTGGAAGAGGCAGAGATGACAGCTGAGGGACACCAAAGAATTAAGAGTTGGCAAGACAGGAGCTAACTGCAGAGAAAAATAACTTGGGACATCAGCAGAGATTCCTGTTAAATATTCAGATGAACGCTGATCAGCACATGCATATGAAAAAACAATCAGAAGCTAAGAAAAACCAGAAGCTAAGAAAAAACTTTAAAAAGTACTAGGACCTGGAACTCACACAGTGTTGAAAATAATGCTTAGTTCCATCAGCCACACTGGGACACATCAAGATGCATAGGATATATTTATTTTTAATTCTTTTATTATTTTTTATTTTATTTAATTTATTTTTTTCATTTATTTAAAAATTGAAACAAGCATACTATCAAGTGTGAAACAGATCACCAGCCCAGGATATAAAATTGAGTACACATGTTTTGTATCCATAATAAGGTATCAACTCTGGTCCCCAATAAAATATCATAAATGCAAGACTTAAAGAGTTAAACTATTTCTAAGAATTTACTCACATCCCCACAAAGACTAAAGAATATTTCTAGGAATACAAAAATATCCTGTGCCTATCAACGCAAAAAAAAAAAAAAAAATTCAGCCTCTAGTGTCCTAAAAAAAAGTACCAGGCATGCAAAAAAGTGAGGAAATTTGAAAATAAATCTATCAATTGAAACTGACCCAGAACAAATGCATATTATTATAGATAAAGCAAATAAGAACATTAAAACAGCTATAACTGTCTCCTATCCACTTATAAAGTAAAGTGGAGGCATAGAAGCCATACAAAACAGGCAAATCAATTCCTAGAGATAAAAATTCAATGAAAAGAATAAAAGAAAATTAATTATTAGATTTAAAAAGGAGTATAATTGAAGATACAGCAGTAAAATGCTACCAAAATAAAGCATAGAGAGAAAAACAGAATTCAAAAAATGATCGAAACTTCAGTGAGTGAGCTGTTGGAAGCATTTACTGGCCTCATGTCTGTCACATTAGAGTCTTCAAAGAGTGTGTGTGTGTGTGTGTGTGTGTGTGTGTGTGTGTCTGTGTCTGTGTATTTGAGAGAATAGCCAATTTTTTTTTTTCTATTTTGAAGGATGCTATAAACACACGGATTCAAGAAATGCAATGAAACTCAAACATGAGTAACATGAAGAAAGCTATACCAAGGCACATATCTAAATTGCTCAAAATCAGTGATAAAGGAAAATTATTTAACAGCAGACAGAGAAAAAAGACACATTATACATGGAGGAATGAAGTTAAGGATGACAGTAGATTTCTCATTGAAAACAACAAAACAACATCTGTGGGAAGGCAGTTAAGGTGAAAGATTGAAGAAAGAAGCAAAGAAATAAAACTCTCAACCTAGAATTCTATGTAAAAACCAAAATACCTTTCAAAAAGAAGGTAAAAGAAACACTTTTAAAGATATACAAAATCTGAAAGAATTTCTCACCAAGAGATCTAGTCTACAAGAAATGTTAAAGTTTTTCATGTAGAAAGAGAAAAATACCTGGTGAAAATCTGCATCTACATGAAGGAATTGACCTTAACCTGATGGGATAAAATGCATCTTCAAAAAACCTTTACCTTGCATCATGTTTAGTGGTGAAAGCCTGAATGCCTTTTTCTCCCTACAGTTGGGGGATCTCATTCTCTTGCCCAATATTAAAATTTCTATTCAACATTGTTCTAAATAAATGTTTTAACCCTTGCTACTACATAAAGAAATAAAGGATTTACATTGAGAAAAAGGTAATGTCTTTAATTTGCTGATGAGATGATTATCTATGTAGAAATTCTAATGTATCTATTTTGAAAATCTACCAAAATTAATAAACGAGTTTAGCAAGTTTTCAGGACACAAGATCAGCCTATATAAATTAATTGTATTTTTTTATTCTTGCTAAGAATAATGCAGATGTGTATACTGAAAGCTACAAAATATGGCTGTACAAAATTAAAGACCTAACTAAATGATGAGATAAGCCATGTTTATATGTAAGGAAATTCATATTATTATAAATTGTCCTATGGATTTACTGTAATCCTAATCAACATCACAACTGGCTTTATTTTTTGTAGACATTGACAGATTCCAAAATTTATCCAGAAATGCAAACAAACTAAAGTAGCAAAATAGTTTTGAAAAACAAGAACAAAGTTGGAAGACAAGCAATATTTTATTTCAGAATTTATTCCATTCCTAGTGTAAAGCTAAAGTATTAAACACATGTGGATGTGGTATAAAGTTTGACAAATATATGGGTAGAACAGAGTAAATCATTCAGAAATAGATCTACACATACATTTTATATATATATATATAAAGTTGCCAAAGCAGTTCAATGGAGAGAGAGTTTTAAACAAATGGTACTGCAAAATTTAAATACATGTAAACAAACAAAAAAAGATCTTCAATCAGTACTTATACCACATGCAAAATTAAATCAGGTTCATCTAAACATAAAACACATGCTCATAAAATTTCTAAAAGAAAAGATGCAATAAATTCTTTATAACTTTAGGTTATGCAGAGACTTCCTCATATACTTAGTTAAAATTGCACTTAGTTAAAATTAAAATTACTGCCTTTGAACAACACAGATTCAAACTGCATGGGTCCGCTAACACACAGATGTTTTTCAATAAATACACAGTCAGCTCTCAGTATCTCAAGGTGAAGAATCTTCAGATCAGGAGGGCAGACTAGGAGACAGGATCATAGATTTTTTTGTATCAGCTGTGAGCCCTGGAATCAATCTCCTGCTGATCAGAAGAATGACCAAATTCCATAAAACAACAATTTCATTAATTGGAACTAACCAAAAGTATAATCTTCTCTTTAAAAGATGCTGGTAAGGGAATAAGGCAAGCCACAGACTGGGAAAAATATTTGCAAAGCAAATATCTGATAAAAACTTGTGTCTTGTGTACACAAAGAACTTTTAATACTCAGTAATATTAAAACAAATAAAATGATTTTTGAAAATTGACAAAAGATTTGACAGACATATTACCAAAGAAGACATAGGCAGAGCACATAAACATATGAAAAGATGCTCAGTATGAGTAGTCCCTAGAACAAAGCCAATAAAGCTGCTATTAGGTAAATATCACTATTCACATTTCAAAATTTTAAAAATTGAAAGACTGATAATCCTGAATTTTACTGGGAACTTTCACATACAACTGATAGAGATGCAAAAAATTGTACCACCACTTTGGAAATAGTTTACCAGTTTCTTAAACAGTTAAACTTGTATTACCATTTGATGTAGTCACTCTCCAACTAGATATTGAGTCAAAAGAAATGAAACTATATGTCTGCATAAACATGTGTACAAGAATGTCCAAAGCTGCTATATTTGTGATAGTTAGAAACTGGAGACAGCCCAGAAGCCCATCAAGAGACCAGTATATTATACAATGGAATCAAACACAAGAATAAAAAGTGATGAACTACTGCTATACTCTACAAGAGGGATACATCTCAAAATAAATACATTGTGTGAAAGTACAAAGTGCACAGCAAAATAATACTTACCAAATAATTATATTTATATATAATTCTAGGAAATACAAATTAATATATAGGGAGAGAAAGCAGATTAATGGTTACCTAACTATGGGACAGAAAGCATAGTGGGGAAGGTATTGGAAAAAGAATTACAGAGGAGTGGAAGGAAGCTGGAAGGCATAAATACTTCATTATTATGATCGTGGTGAGCAATTCATGTACACGTGTGAACTAAATAAATTATACATTTCAATATGTGCAATTTATTGTGTGTGCATGCATGCTCAACCACTTCAGTCATGTCTTACTCTTTGCAGCCCTCTGGACTGTAGCTCACTAGGCTCCTCTGTCCATGGGATTCTCCAGACAAGACTATGGAGTAGGTTGCCATGTCCTCGTCCAGGGGATCTTCCTCATCCAGGGATCGAACCCATGTCTCCTGAGTCTCCTGCAGTGCAATCAGATTCTTTACTGCTGAGTCACTGGGGAAGCAATTTATTGTATGTCAGATTTATTCCAATAAAGCTAGTAAAAAAAATAAACCTACAATGAAACAAATGAGGTCAAATAGGAGAAGTAAGAGGCAGATTATGTCCAGCCTTGTAAGCCCTATTGAGGAATTTGAATTGAACTCAAAACGTGGTAAAGAGGCAGGGTTTCAACAGCTCTTATGAGTGCTCAGTTAATGCAAGTGAAGAAAAAAAAAAAGAAAAGAAACTTGCTCTATATTCAAAGCACAGTACTAAGCACTTTCACTTAAATGATCTCATTTTGTCTTCCCTACACCCCAGTAGTTATTATTTTCACTGATAAAGAATCTCATGATCATGGATATTAACTGATTCTCCAAAGGACTAGGCAGAGAGTTGGGATTTGACTATGACTTGCCCTGCTGCAAAATTCATTTGCGCTCAACTACACAGACCATCCTATCCTAGTGGGAAGGTGCTTGCATTCCAGAGGGGAAGATGAGATAAATCCCCAAATAACTGTAACACAATGTAGAACATGGTCACTGTTATTCAAATACATAAAGAAAGAGCTCCGCAGAAAAGAGTGAGAAACATTCTAAAAGAAGGAGGTGAGTTGGAAAACAGGAAAACTTCACAGAGCAGGTAGTCTTCCTTGGACCTTCTGGGATGGGTAGGATATAAACAGATAAAGTGGAGAAGGAGACTCTCTTGGTGGAAGAAGCTGAATAAGTAAAGCTACATTAGAAAAAAATAAAGTTCTCAGGGAAGAATGCATCAGCTCTTTGGGGAGGGGCATACAAGCTTAAGGAAACAGAGTAAAACGTAATGTTTAGAAATTTAACTGAAGTCAGGTCACTTGGTCCATCCCAAAGCACAAAGCAAAGTTATGTGTTCACTGGATGGATGATGAATGATGATGTGTCTGGGTGCTAGTGATTTAGATGGAGACTTGGTTATTCAAATATTGGTTTTGTTATAAGAATCTTCCATGGATGTATAGAGAATTAATGTTGAAAGACACCAAGCGTTAGTCGTTCATTCATGTCTGACTCTTTGTGACCCCATGGACTCTAGCCGGCCAGGCTCCTCTGTCCCTAGAATTCTCCAGGCAGGAATATTGGAGTGGGTAGCCATTCCCTTCTCCAGGGGATCTTCCCGACCAAGGGATTGAAACCAAGTCTCCTGCATTGTAGGCAGATTCTTTACCGTCTGAGCCACCAGGGAAAACCCAATAAATCATTTAATCTCTTCTCTTTTACAGATAAAATAATGACAGACAGGTGAAGTAACATGTCTAAGGTGATTTGGTAGCATATATACAATTAAAACCATGTATAAACTTCCCAGACATGTCTTTCTATTGTATCCTGTTGCCAGCTCCCCTCAGCCCATAGCCGTATCTTTCCTGAGCTTCCTCTACACGATTTTAATAACAAGGAGTTAAAGATAGGAACATTTGACGGAGGTGAGATTATCACAGCAAACAACACTTTGCAGAAACAGATTGATGCCTGCGCTTGTGGGCAGACGTCTAAAAGTAGCCCATCTGGATTGCGGGATTGAGAATCTCTTAATATAAACAAAGTTTTATGTTGGAAACTGAACACGGTATGTTGTGAGCTCGAAGAGTCTCTAGGACTTGAACAAAGAGATGGACTTGCAATCATGAAACACACAGAGTCAGATTCTTTCTACGGAATCAGAGAAGCCACAGATGGGATGAGAAAAAAAAATGTAAAACTGTTTTTGCAAATTCATTCAGGAAGTGGACACGTATTGAACACTCACTATGTGTCACACACTCTGCCCAGGGTACTTAGAATAAGCTGTTAGTAAACCATTTTTGCTTTTGTGTATTGAAGTTTTGTTCTCTAATTCTTTTGGCCCCTCTCTCTGTCTTTCTTTTGTGCCCCTCTCCCATTCTTGTGTGATTTAGGAGTGATTGACAATCACGTTATCCTATAGCCATTGGAGTGAGCTGGTCACTCACTCCAACCTGCCCCCAAACACATTACTCTATCCACCCAGCCTCAGCAAGTTCCACAGAGGTGAGCATGAGATCCAGTCCTGGGCAATCAGAATTCTTTCCTGGGAATTTATAGCTGGCCACTGGAGAAAGATGGTCTCTCTTTCCTTGTCGTTTATAAAGTCAAGGATGTAATCCCAGAATATCAAGTGGCCACTACATGGCAAAAGCCCGTTTGAATTGTGGGTGAATAAAGTCAGTTCCAGGGTCTTGAAAAAGATCCTGATGGTGGGAAAGATTGAAAGCAAAAAGAGAAGGGAGCAGCAGAGGATGAGATGGTTAGATAGCATCACTGACTCCATGGCCATGAATTTGGGTGAACTCTGGGAGACAGTGGAGGACAGTGGAGCCTGGCTGCTGCAGTCCATGGGGTCACAAAGAGTCAGACACGACTAATCGATTGAACAACAAAGCCAGTTCTCAGGATGAAGAAGAACCAGAGTCAAGAAATGTCAAGTGCTGACAACGTGAGTGAAGAAGAACCAGAGTCAAGAAATGTCAAGTGCTGACAACGTGAGTTCCCAGATATAGTTATGCCTGAATACATCACCACCCCAGTGCTTTCCACTCATGTGAACCAATGTTCTCTTTTTGGTGTTCAAGCTAGTTTGAACTCTGCCTTTTCAAAGGGAAGCATTCAGACTGATCCAGTAATACAAAGGACAAGCGGTGAGCACCCATTGTGTGGCAAGGTCTATTCTGAGGAGGAACTTCAGAGATGAGTGTTGCATGCTCCTACCCTTGCAGAGGTCACAGCTAATTTAGGAGTCAGGCATGCAAACTTTAGTGATAATTCTGTAATGTAATAATAATAACAAAAGTAAATACCAGATGCCCTGTAAAGATGAAGAAGTGGTCAAGAAAGTCATCCCAGATTTGGAGACACCACAGAATGTTTAATAATAATAGACAGTTCATTGCTCTGGGTTGGACCTTCAGGAAGGCTGAGCACCAAAGAATTGATGCTTTCAAACTGTGGTGCTGGAGAAAACTCTTGAGAGTCTCTTGGACTGAAAGGAGATCAAACTAGTCAATCCTAAAGGAAATCTAACCTGAATATTCATTGGAAAGACTGATGCTGAAGCTGAAACTCCAATACTTTGGCCACCTGATGTGAAGAGCTGACTCGTTTGAAAAGACCCCAATGCTGGGAAAGATTGAAGGCAAGAGGAGAAGAGGGTGACAGAGGATGAAATGGTTGGAAGGCATCTCCGACTCGATGGACATGAGTTTGAGGAAACTCTGGGAGACAGTGATTGACAGGGAAGTCTGGCATGCTGCAGTCCATGGGAACACAAAGAGTTGTCTTATTGATTGAAAAACAACAACATTTCTCTGAAGCAAAGCTTGGGAGTTGATGCTGCTCAGATAGAAAGTTATCAGCAAAATACAGATTTTAAAGTAGTTTGGCACATTTGAGGACCTCTCAGAAGGTGAGTATTGTCAGAGGGAAGTCAATAGAAATGAGAATGCAGGTGCAGGGAGAAGCCAGATGGTAGAGGGCTTTGACAGAATCTGGCCTACCAGCAAAGGCAAATGCTATGGCATGTAAAGCCATGGTTTGGTTTGGTTTGGTGGAGTCACTAAGTCATGTCTGACTCTTGTGACCCTATGGACTATAGCCTGCCAGACTCCTCTGTCCATGGGATTCTCCAGGCAAGAATACTGGAGTGGGTTGCCATTTCCTTCTCCAGGGGATCTTCTCAATAGGAATTGAACCTGGGTCTCCTGCATTGCAGTCAGATTCTTAGATTCCATGGTTAAGCCATGGAAGAGTGATATGATCACTCAGTTATGAAGATTTGCACACTTAGGGTACAGGGCTCTAGCGCTTCTGGAAATTTACTAACAGACCCAGAGAAATAATACAAGTCCAGAAAAGAAAGTCAGCTATAACTACAAATAGATTGCTGTCAAAGTGGGAGCCTCAGCTATAGTCACTTGTTGAAGGGCAAACTTCCTGGGGTCTCAGGTCCCAACAAAAGTACCTCATTGCCCAAGACACCTATCTATCTTGGGGGAGATTGCATCAGAATTTTTATGAACCTCCTGTCATCATTCTCAAGGCTTTTCAAAGGACCATTTTTCTGGAAACACTTTGCTCATGTAAGCCCAGGCAAGCCTTAAGCTAGTCTAAAGTTTACATTAGAAACTTCCTCCCAATCAGAGGGAAATTTTTCCATGAGGTTGATGAAATCTATCAGCTTTTCTGACATGATGTTTATGAGATTTAAGCTGCCAAAGAGCTGGAGCTGTGTCCTACTTATCTGAATCCCAAAACTTACATCCTGACTCAGGTAAACATGTTTACTGAGTGTTTACTGAGTGGGTTTGTTGGGCATGTACTTTTCCTACTATAAGAATATCCAGAGTGAAAATTGCACATTTTTAATTTCCTGAATTAAGCTATCAGAGCTTCCCTGATAGCTTAGTTGGTAGAGAATCTGCCTGCAATGAAGGAGACCCTGGTTTGATTGCTGGGTCAGGAAGATCTGCTTGGAGAAGGGATAGGCTACCCACTCTGGTATTCTCGGGCTTCCCTTGTGGCTCAGCTGGTAAAGAATCTACCTGCAAAGCGGGAGAGCTGGATTTGATCCCTGAGTTCGAAAGATCCCCTGGAGAAGGGAAAGGCCACCCACTCCAGTGTTCTCGCCTGGAGAATTCCATGGACTAGTATAGTCCATGGGGTGGCAGAGTCAGACACAACTGAGAGACTTTCACAATTTCCTGAAAGTCTTGATGCATTATTTTGTCATTAATTATCCAGCAATCAGAGGTTTGGGTTTAATATTTTAAGAAGCAAAATTTTAATGAGAAATGCAGTGTAAATATTTATGTCCAAAAACAGCATAACTGCAATTAATCGGAGCTCCAGTGTCTTAAGTGTCAGAGTTTCTAGGCGTTGGGTTCTCTAATTATATTCTCTAGGCAGTGTCTGTAGGCACCGTCTATTTCTAGTTCCTCTTTTTGTATGACCCCATTTTTGAAAGTACAAAGGTTTAATAATAAATATAGGGTTGAAATCAGTCCCCAAGAACCACTCTAGGATAAGCATGCTGAATCTATCTATGAAATCCTACTGTGTTATCCTTTTTTGAAAGATTGACTCTTACAGACCTGCTATCAATTTCTATGTATGATTGTCTAAGCAGGTACATGTCTTCTCAAACATCTGCTAACATTGGCAGGCCCTAAAATAAACCTTTGCATTAGCAACTTGCACTTAAAAAAAAAAAAATTATCCAGAAACATCTGCTGAGCTATTTCCTGTTTTCTCCATCCCTCCCTGCTCCCTCCCAGGTCTGTCGAAACAGAGTGAGGTGAGCATGCAGCTTGAGATTTCCATCTTAAGCAAGGGAGGCTCAGAAAGGAGACAGTGACTGGGAAGTGGGAAAATAAAAGCCAGCAAGAGCTTGGGGAAGCAAGTGGTGTAGGGAGTGGGATGACAGATATGGGCAAGCAGACACACAGCTCTACAGGGGCAGGTGGAACACTGGGTTTACATCTCCACTCTGTCTCTTCCCAGCAGCTTCAGTCTGAACCTCCTGGGTCCCCTTTTAGATACTGATAATAACACCAGTCTCAGAAATTCATCTTGAGGCTTCTATAGCTTGATATGTGTAAATATGTTTAGCATATTGGCACAGTGGTAAAGAATCCATCTGCCAGTTCACAAGCAGCAGGAGATGCAGGTTTGATCCCTGGGTTGGGAAGATCCCTAGGGATGGCAACCCACTCCAGTATGCTTGCCTGGGTAATCCTAGGGACAGAGGGACCTGGTGGGCTGCACTCCATGGGATCACAAAGAGTCAGACATGACTGAACATACGTGCATACGCATGGCATTCAGCACAAAGTGACTGAATCTATTCTTGACCCTGCAATTTTAGGGGAAATAATCAATGAAGTGATGAATTGAGGTTCTCTTTCTAAAGTCATTCTGATAGCTGACATGTTGTTGGTTATTGTTTAGTCACTAAGTTGTCCAACTTTTTTGCAACTCCATGGACTGCAGCCCACCAGGCTCCTCTGTCCATGAGATTCTCCAGGCAAGACTACTGGAATGGGTTGCCATTTTCTTCTGTAGGGGACCTTCCCGACTCTGGGATCAAACCCGCATCTTCTGCATTGGCAGCAGGATTCTTTATCACTGGGCCACCTGGAAAGCTAGGTGGCTGATATACAAATACTTAAGATGTTATTTGACTCTCATTCATACCAATTACATTCCAATGCATGAGAGAATGGGAGAAGGAAGTGGAAACCCACTCCAGTATTCTTGCCTAGAGAATCCCGTGGACAGAGGAGCCTGGCGGGCTGCTGTCTATAGGGTCGCATGGAGTTGGGCATGACTAAAGTGACTTAGCATGCACTGGAGAAGGAAATGGCAACCCACTCCAGTATTGTTGCCTGGAGAATCTCAGGGACAGAGGAGCCTGGCGGGCTGCTGTCTATCATGTCACACAGAGTCAGACACGACTGAAGTGACTTAGCAGCGGCAGCATGAGAGAATGGCCAGCAAATAAGCACTTGAAACCACCCCCAAACAGCATCACTCATTACCTGCCTCAAGGCCAAGATCATTCTTCCATCCTTAGATTGAAAACTCCTCCAGAGGAGGGAATAACTGTGAATTTCACTCTTTTTGTTGTTGTTGTTCTGTTTGTTTGTCTGTTTCCCAGTGGCTTTTAACATAGAATCCCGAGCAGAGTGGTGCCCAGGAAAGCATATTGAATTGAACCCAGTTGGATCAGAATAGAATCCAGCAGATGGAGGAAGCATCTTACTTCCAGCATTGCTCTTTTCCATGGGTGCATGCATTCTGGATATCCTGGGAAATTCCAGCCCTTCAGAGTTCTTGAATAAGCACGACACCCTTGAACTTCAAACTAGGTTCTTTCTAAAATACAACTAGCTTTGAGAGACATTTTGAAGAAGTTTTCAGTTGTTTTCCTTTTGTAATTTTAGATATCACCTCCACCAGGAAGATTTTTTCAGACATCCAGTCTCTCCTCTGTACTTTCCTAGTTTATTTTATACATCGAAGCTTTCCTGTTGGCTCAGAGGTAAAGAATCCACCCACCAATACAGGAGACATGGGCTCAATATCTGGGCCAAGAAGATCCCCTGGAGAAGGAAATGGCAACCCACTCTAGTATTCTTGCCTGGGAAATCTCACGGAAAGAGGAGCCTGGTAGGCTACAGTCCATGGGGCTACAAAGACTCAGGCATGATCTATCGACTAAACAACAATGATATGTATTAGTTATGGTAGTTGTTATAATAGATGAGTTTTGAAACCATGATTTATTTTGAGAAAAAATGTATTAATATGGATGTGGGATGGGTGAGGGGCTGTGCCATCTAAGGATCCAAGCTGGTAGAGGTGCTGGTTGTCAATATATAGCTTCCAAGGTCATCCAGAGTACTGATGTCCTCCAGGCAGTGGGGGAAGAAAGATCATTAAAGATTATGCATAAAATTTTGAAGGATAAGCTCTGGAAGTAGCATCTATCACCTTTTTTGTCTGATTAACTGAACAGAGGACACAAGAGGGGCTAGAATATGTGATCATAACTGAGAAACACCATAGCAACTCTACATAGGCTTTGCTGACTCCATGGACAGTAGTCCTCCAAGCTGCTCTGTCCATGGAATTCTCCAGGCAAGAATACTGGAGCAGGCAGTCATTCCCTTCTCCAGAGGATCTTCCTGACCCAGGAATTAAACCCAAGTCTCCTGCATTGCACATGGATTCTTTACTGTCTAAGCCATATAGCTTCTGTAATAAGGGCAGAATCTCATGACAGTTAAAAATGTGGTCCCTATAATCTGACCGCTTGACCTGACTCCCAATTCTATGTCTTGTTCACTGATGGTTTCTTGATCTATAAAATGGATGCAATAACAACTGTTGGGAGGAAATAAATGAGTGAATATATATAAAAGGCTTAGTATAGCATTGAGAATATTGCAAGAAACTCAATACATGTGAATTATTTTTACAGCTTCCTAAAGTTAGCATCTAACAAGTGCACCAACTTCTGTAGCACAGTTACCTGGATCCTATGTAAGTTCTTGTCCTGAGTTTGACTTTCCAGTTTTTCTTGTCCTCTTGTGAGCAACTTTATTATTCTTTTTGCTTTTCTTTTTTTAATTTAATCTTTAGTTGGAGGATAATTACAATGTTGTGATGGTTTCTGTCATACATCAACATGAATCAGCCATAGGTATACAGATGTCCCCTTCTTCTTGAACCTCCCTCCCACCCTATCCCATCTCTCTCAGTTTCACAGAGCACTGGCTTTGGGTTCCTTGCATCACACAGCAAATGCCCGCTGGCTATCTATTTTACATATGGTGTTGCATGTTTCAATGCTACTCTCTCAAATCATCCCACCCTCTCCTTCCCACACTGTGCTCACAAGTCTGTTCTGTATGTCCATGTCTCTTTTGCTATCCTGCAAATAAGGTCACCAGTACCATCTTTCTAGAGTCCATATATACGCATCAATATATGCTATTTGTCTTTCTCTTTCTGACCTACTTCACTCTATATTAACCAGAGTTGGTTACTAGTGCCTGCAACCAAAATTTCCTTAGTATATGCTTTGGAGTATTATTTATTTATCTGTGAAATTGTTGATACAAAGTAGATAAAGTCTGTCTTAGCATTAAGATTCTAGCATGCCAGTTCTATTATTTAACTTTTTAAGCAACTGTCATTTTGGATACAGAGATAAAGAGATTCCTATAATTTTTACAAATATGATAGGCCTTCAGGATATTGCAGCTTGAGCTAGCCAGATGGCTGTTATTATTTTTTAAAGTTTTTTTGAAAACGCTATTTCACACTCCATGTTCAGAAACACAGGTTTTATGCATGTGTGACATTTGTTTTCCTTTGTTCTTTTTCACTTCTCTGATAGCATTTCCTAAGATTAACATTTTAAATAAATCAATCTGATATTAACGCAAGTGACTATTAGAAGTGTCCCTTAAGAACTGGAAGCAGGAGTGTGTACCCTTGTTTCACCAACACATTTGTACACTTGTTTCTTTCTTTAAATTATGCAACTCCCCAGTCTTCTGTAACATGTCCAGTTCAGACTGAATTCCATTCAAGCCCTCCAAACAAAATGAGATCTCTCCTCAACCCCTAGTCTCAGGCCCCTCCTCAGATAATTACAATTACCTGTCCACAGGTAATCACAAGCTATCCTGTAGATGCAGTGCCTCTTATCTATCCAGCCTGGTTAAAGCTTTTGTGTATAGAGTGTTGCTTCTTTCTGGAGAGTTTTTTTGGTCCTGATTTTTGTTACCAATTGAAATCATGCTGTCCTTCTCACTTAACAATATGCCTTGAGGAGACTTACTTGTTAATACAGATTTCCCTTGTTAGTTTAGAGGCCATGTGGTATTTTGTGCAACAACCCAAACTATTAGCCATTCTTCATTAGTAGATGGAGAGTTTCCTGACCTCTGCTATTCCAAGCAGTGTCACAATGCTGATGTTTATGTCTGGTTTGCCAGATCCCAGCAAAAGTGTTTCTCCAGGATAGACACATAAAATCATCAGTAATGCCAGTCTACCTTCTGAAGTGACCCTGCAAATGTACATTCCCACCAAATTGTAAGAAACATGCTGTTCCCCAACACCTCGCTGAAAAATACCTATTATCAATCCTTCCTTTTTTTGTCAAACCATTGAGTGAGGAATAATATCTTCCTGTTGTTTCAAGATATGTTTCAGACTAGAATAGAATAGCTTTCAGTGTATCCATTGATCTTTTGTATCCTTCCTGTAATTTCATGTTCAATTTTCTATTGGACTATTTGTCTTTACCTTTCTGATTTGTGGGAGTTATTTATGTATCTCTAACATAGCTTCTTGCTTGCTACATACATTGTAAAAGTTTTCTTCTTTACAGCTTTCTACCCACCTTTGATTCTATCTATCTCCTCCGTTGAATTCTTCATTTATCATTAGGCTCTTTGACTACTTGATCTTCTTGTTGACATCTATATTTGGTTGTACTTACCTCTGATGCGTGTGAACTTTTACAGTTGCTTAGCTTTTGGTCTTAGACGTGTCCTTTTGTAGTCTCTAAGCAATAGGTCATGGGCCTGGCTGGCCTTGTTCTGACTGGATGTTTTGGGTCAAATAGTAGGCATCTTGAATTTAAGACTTCATTCTTCCCAGAACCTATGCTATCCTGAACAGTATGGGGTGGGTAACATGGTCTGTGTCTGCACTTCCCCTTGGCCAGGCTCCTTATCTCTCTACTTCAGGCTGTGAAGGAGAAGCTGGTATTTATGAGTGAATCACAATTAAAACATACTCAGTCATTATTATGACATAATTATGATTGCTCCCTAAACCGTCATAAGTCTTCATCGTTGTTTCTAGTTTTCTAGAACAGAGTTAATGTAATGCTCTTGTTTAAGTGAGGAACAGCAAACAGAAACATGATATTGCAGTGAGCTTTTTGTCCCCCTCCCACATTCTGATCACCCCAGCTGCTAAACTCTAGAAACCTAGGTGCACCAATTACAAAGCTACAGGAGTTCAGGCAAGAATCGGAAATAGGATAATAGAGGTAGAGTACAGAAGAATATTTGGATAGCGAAGTTTTAGAGGTAGGCAGAGAAGGTAATCAGAGCTTTCTAGGCTACAGCAATGACTGAATTTAATTCCAGATGAAATGGGAGCCACTGGAGGTCTTTTAATCGGGGAGGGGGAATATGCTCAGATGTTTTTTTCAAGAGATTATCATGGTTCTTGAGTGAAGAAAGGATAATAGTGGGGCAAGAGTTTTGGAAGACATAAGTGGACAAGGTGTATTCAACGGCAAAAGAGTGAGGATGCAAGGGATATTTTCATGTTTGGTCTGACAACGCATCGATTAATAAATATTTTCAGTGTAACAATGTGAATCAGTCATACAACATATATTCCCTTCCTCTTGGACCTCCCTCCCTCCCCACCCCCATCCCACTTCCCTAGGTTATCACAGAGCACAGTGTCAAGCTCCCTGTGTTACACGGCAGCTTTCCACTAGCTGTCTATTTCACATAAGGTAACGTATATGTTTCAGTGCTGCTCTCTCAATGAATCACATCCTCTCCTTCTCCCACTGTGTGCACAATTCCTTTCTCTATGTCTGGGTTTCTATTACTGCCCTGCAAATCGGTTCATCAGCACCATTTTCTTAGATTCCATATATATATATATATATATATATATATATATATATATATATATGTTACTATACAATACTTATTTTTATCTGACTTACTCACCAACTCATTATTATAAAGCTATTATCCTCCAACTAAAAATAAAGTTTAAAAATGTCTCAAAAAATAAATTTTTGAGTCATTTTATCTTTAGTTTTCTCTTTTCAACCATCACTTAGAAACCTAGATTTTGCCTTTTGCAGACATGTCCGAGAGGGCTGGGGTTTACAAAAACAAAGAAAAAGATTAATTTTTTTTTTTTTTTTTTAGTTATAACTGTCTCTTAGGTTAATATCAAGCTATTTAGACTTACTACTATTATTCTGACATAGAAATAATCAATCCTGTCAAGTTAATGGAAGTGATTCATGAGTGGAAGGGATTCTGGTTAATACAGCCCTGATTAATTCATCTATAGCCTACATCATGATCTTCCCTGATAACTCAGCTGGTAAAGAATTGCCTGCAAGGCTGGAGACCTGGATTCAATCCCTGGGTTGGGAAGATCCCCTGAAGAAGGGAAAGGCTACCCACTTCAGTGTTCTGGCCTGAAGAATTCCATAGTCATGGGGTCGCAAAGAGTTGGACACAACTGAGTGACTTCCACTACATCATATGTTTCTATTTAAAAAATAAATTTATTTCAGAGAAAATGAACTACAGCAAAGTGAATTTTTATAGTGTTCTTAGAATGCTTTACTATGAGATATCTAATCATGATCAGTTTAGACTATACTTCTTTCAAAGGCACAGTTTACCAATTTTGTCTTGTTTTTGTTTGTGCCTGGTGGAGTGACCTTATACTTGGTGTTAAAAAGCTTAATTACCCCTACACACACACACAGAAACACACACTCACACATCATTTACATAAGATTCAATGCCATACAAATTTCTTGCTTTGTCTAAGCATCATTTTCTTCATGTTATCTTTAAAATGAGGACAGTTATCACTTATTTTCTTCAGTCATAGTGTCTTGAGATGATCAACACATTTCATGGTAAAAAGATTACAAGGCATGATTATTGTTGATGTTATTGTTATGCAATGAGACTAAATATGACTCAGCATCATGATACAAAAATGTAGTCCATAATGTATGCTTCAAAAACACTACTTTGACAGGGCATTTCCCAAAGTATTTTCTACAGTAACCTAACATGACTGGTGAACTTAATGTATTTCAAGTTTTCCTTTCTCTCAACTAATATTAGTTGAGTAAGTGATTGGTGCCACCAAACCATGTCAGTTTGACTTTAATCCTTAAAAGTATTCCTTCATTTTATCCACTTCTTTTCTTCACGCAACCTTGGCTCTTCATCTCCTACTCTAACTGACTCTGTGCCTCCCTACCAGGCTTCTCTTTCACCCATTATTCTTTCATTCTCTCTCCCCAAAAAACACCTTACACAGAGCAGCCCCCCAAAAGTGTATCACCAATATATCTCATCTGTCACTTCTCCACTCACGAATCTTCCATGGCCCCCATCACCTGCAGTATGACACAAGACTAGCTCCCCACCATGGCTTGTAAAACCTCCATTGCTCTAATGGGTCTGATTGGCCAGTTGCTAAGATATATCAGGTTGTTTTAACCTCCAGGGCAGTTACACGTGCTGCTTCTCCTTGTTGGCAACATCCTTCCTCCTACCTTTACCTAGCTGACTCTAATTCCTTAATAGCTCAGCTCGGAAACAACCGCAATGATATCTTTCACAACCTCTCACCTTTCAGTCATCATTTCCCTCCACTTAATCAATTGTGTACATTGTCCGTAACTCTGTCATTTCACTTATCACACTGCGTCACAGCTCTCCAAGGAGAACATGAGATTTGGGATCTCAGAGTCCATGCGCTGTTATTCTCCTGGAACTTTGCCAGTTGCTTGACATTAGGCACTCAAAAATTTTGGTGAACTGATTTCCATCAGTTTGAATTGCATCAATATATCCTTTACCTTTCAATTTGACTAATATTGATTTTGCACTTACTATATGACACGGTCAGGGGGCAGGAGACCTACTAGATCAATTATGAACAGATGGGTCTCTGCTTTGGTTGGAGTTTTATCTAGAAAGAGAGATCAGACTTTTATAAGTGATCGCTATTGAGATTGTCAATTCGACTGCATGTTCCATGAAAGCCGAGCTGTGTCTCTCTTCTAAAGCACCCTGCACACAGCTTGAGTACACTATATGCACTCAGTAAGTATAAATGAATACACTATTGGGCTGATCGGATCCACCCCAGCTCCCACAGATTGGGCTAATGCTTTGCAATAATGTCTATTTACATTTTAAAATCTGGGAATCTGTTTTATGTAATGGATCACATTAGAGTCTCTGGCTCTAATTTTGGGAGACAGAATGTTACAGGGCTACCAGCCATCTGTTTCCTTTGAGCAAATTTGCAACTGGAAAGTGTGAATCTAGATTTTTATAGCATTTAGTGCATTTTTATTATAAATGTTTTACCTTATTTACTGAAGGAAATTTAGAAAACAAAATAAGATCAAGAGGAAAATGCACATTACCTAGAGGTAATATATGTGAACATTTTGCTATTTTTCCTTTTGGTTTTTATGTGTTTGTGTAAAATGTGTATGCATGTGTGTGTGTTTATACATGTGTGTATATATATAGGTATATATATATACAAATGCAGGGTGATCAATAAGTCTTGAAATATAGGCAAATACATAAGTGGTTGATTTATTGTACATTGCAATATTTGATAAAATAATAATGTCTGTATTTCCAGAATTTATGGCATATATGACATATGTTAATTGACCTATGTTTGGTGGGTATATACTGACAGCACCCTTCTGATAGAGCTTAGAAGACTCTATGTTACATCCCCTTCCGTTTCACTATCAGGCAGCTTGTTATATTGAAGCAAGGGCTCTGTACAATTCTGTCAGATGCAGCACAAGTATTTGTGAAGAAGCACAGAGACAATCTCACTACATTTTCTGTGGTTCTGTGGTTCTACTCTTACTCCCCCAGAGCAGTCAGACTGACACTTATACCATGGAAGATGGAAATGGATATTTAAACACAGGATCCACTGGACTTGTGATTGGGTTTAGTGATAACCCTACGTGCCATGCACATTTAGGATCAATGTTACTCTGGCCATCAACTTCTATTTAGTGACATCAGATGACAGGTTTTGCCATATTGATGCCACAGTACTAGAACTCCTATAATATTCCTAATCACCTTGACTGTTACTGTTTTCACCAATAACATAAATTTCTAGCAACATTTATGCTAATTAACACATGCTCTGGTGTAAATGTTAACAATATTATAAGTGTCATGTAACTATTCCAAAGGGAATGATTCTTGATAAGCATCTTCTAAGTACTAAATAATAGCCTGGAATTAAATTTTACCCTCAAACATCACATTATTTATACAGAAGCATTTTTAAAATAAATTACCTTGCAGACATTATAAGCAATTAATAAACATCTTTGAATTATGTGCATCTGTATGTAATCTATATTTGTTATATAAGAATATACCTGTGGATTATATACGTGATCATACAGCCATATATACAGATATGCCTGAACATAACCAGTTTAGGCTATTAAATGTTAGCTTCAAATATGCTTTTAAAAAATTAGTGTTGCACAATTTTCACACCTAGCCACTGTTGTCTCCTCTAATTAGAATATATCTTAAGCATTGCTTCCTTGCCATGAATATTCTTCAAACATAAGATTAAAACAAACAAAAAAAGCTATTCTTTCAGGATTTTCTTTTCTAGGTATTATATTATACAGTCCACTTCTTAAAATTTTTAAAAAAAATTGACTACCATTTATTGCATGATTCACATGTGTCAGAAACAGTGTTGGGAATTTTTAAACATTCTCTCATTTAGTTTTCACATATGCAGCTCGGAGATTTTATATAACATTCTTAAGCTCATATTCTAATAGTACTCAAATGTTTTCAAATACAAAATAAACTCTTATTATACTAAACTGTCTTAAAGAGCTTTTGGAAAATTGAACTTAAGCAGCAAATATCAAATGCCTATTCTAGGCAGCATGTGGGGCCATTTTTAAATGATAACTTATTTAATATTTATTCTCTTCTATCACTGAGAGCTTGTCAAAGCTTCTTTGCAACCACTCTGTCCTTTGATCCTTTAATCAGACACCTGAGGAGGTTTCATGGAATCAAAGACTCTCAGAGCTCCGGGGTCAGCTGTCCAAGTGTTCATCTTGTATCCAGTACATGTCCAGAAACAAGGACCTCCCTTCCTGTTGAGACAGCAAATTCCCCTGCTGGTTTGGCTCTGACTGCGTTGTGGTTAGAAAAGGAAGTGATAACAATGTGAGAGGATCTACACTCTGGAGATCAAAGTGCTTTTTCCTGATGAAATCCAAAGTTTTTACTGTTGATGAAAGAGTTTGGCTTTTAACCCTATGATGCCGCAAAGTGACCAAGTACCCTTTCTTCTTAGAGTAACTCCTTTCCCTAATCAGATAAGGTCCACTGTAAAGTAGAAGTTAGAACACTGGCTTTGGAATGATGCTCTTGTGTTGTGTCCCACCTACCATTAGCTAGTTGACAATTCCTGTTTCCTCTGAGTCTTCTTCTATGAATACCTGTTCATTTCCAATTCTGTAATCTTTCCAAAGGTCACCCAGTAGGTTAAAAAATCTGAGTTAAGCAAAGAAATAAGCTTCAGAAATAAGATGAATCCTCCCTTCCTCCATCTTGCATAGGGAAGAACATCTAATTAGTAATGTCCCTCTCTGGTAAAGATTCTGCCTGCCACTGCAGGAGATGTTGGTTTGATCCTTGAGTCAGGAAGATTCCCCTGGGGGAGGGCATGACAATCCACTCCAATATTCTTGCCTGGAAAACCCAATGGACAGAGAAGCCTTGTGGGCTACAGTCCATGGGGTCACAAAGAGTCAGACACAACTTAGTGACTAAACAAATTCTTGTTTTAGTTTTCTAGGGCTGCTATAACTAATAAACACAGCTTAAAACAACATCAATTTATTCTCTCACCGTTCTGGAGGCTAGAATCCAAAATCAAGATGGCAGCAAGGCCACACTTCCTCTGAAAGCTCTGGGGAAGAATCCTTCCTTGTTTCTTCCAGTGTTTTTCAGTCCCTGGTAATTTCATTCTTGGTCCTCATCTTCACATGACCTTTCTCCTGTGTCTTTTTTTCTGTTACCTCCTTTTGTGACTTTAATAAGTACACTGGGTTTAGGGTCCAGCTTAATCCAGGAAGATTTTATCTCAAGATTCTTACCTTATTTACATCTGTAAAGATGCTTATCTCAAATACGGTCACCTTCTGGGTTTAGATGGACTTGTCTGTTCAATCCACTGCACCATGGAATCCGTATCTTTGCCTTCTGGAAAATGCCATAACATTCTGCCAAGTTCAAGCATTTGTGTGTGGAAAACGGAAGCAAAGAAATGGGATAGGCTCTCACTATTATATATTATAGCTTAGTAAGCTATTCTTTCAAATAATTTTATTTATTTACGTATCTGTATGTTCGACTGTGCTGGGTCCTCGTTGCTGTGAAACCAAAGCTACTCTCTAGTTGTGGGGCTTAGGCTTCTCTGCCATCTGAGCCACCAGGGAAGCCCCATGGGCCTCTCGTTGCAGTGGATACTCTTGCTGTAGATCATGGCCTCTAGGGCACACGGGCTTCAGTAGTCCCAGCTTGTGACGTCAATAGTTGCGACTCCCAGGCTCTAGAGCGCAGGCTCACAACTTGTGGTGCGCGGGGTTAGTTACTTGGCTGCTCGTGAGATCTTCCCATGTCTCTTGCATTTTGCAGATGGGTTCTTTACCAATGAAGCCCTCACTAAGCTACTTTTTTTTATTAAATTACAGTGGCCTTTCAGCGCTCTCTCCGTGAGGTATGCTTTGAATCCAGAAAGATCTGCATTTAATGGGCTTTTCTATTCCTTAACTTAATGTGAAAATTTGGGCAAGTGATTTAACCTCTACGGGATGCTGATACCGTGTATATAAAAAAGAACAATGAAACTGATGTCCAGGGTTGTCATGAAAATTAAATGACGCCTCATGTGAAAAATATCAAGTCTCCTGACTGACGTAACACAGAGGTGCTTTGGTTTCCTACCTTTCATGACTTGTATTTCCAGCCTGGGTTTCTACCACAGACCACCAAGAGAAAATCACATCCATTGAGTGTAGATGGGCTGCCGTGGTAGCTCAGCTGGTAAAGAATCCACCTGCAATGCAGGAGAGCTGGGTTAAATCCCTGGGTTGGGAAGATGCCCTGGAGGAGGGAACAGCTATCCACTCTAGTATTCTGATCAGGAGAATTCCATGGACTGTAGAATCCAACAGGTCGCAAAGAGTTGGATATGATGGAGTGATTTTCACTTTCACTTTGAATGTAGCTATAACTCTCAGTGTCAATTCATTTCCTCTATTGCAAAGTTCTTGTGAGACACCAAACTCTTGTGCCGTGTCCTGCCAGAAAATGTGAGGAAATTCTCCTAGCTTGTCTGGAATTAAGCATCTATCCATGTAGCAGCTCTAAAGGGCCAGAGAACCTTCTGTGTATCTCAGGCCCCTCTGTGTACCTGAAATGCAGTGGGGCTCTGCATGTCCTTACCGCCAGTTTCTAATTTCTAGTGACTAAAAGATGTCCATCTCACAGGTTCATGTCCTCATTTATACTCAAGGTTGAAAATTTGTATTTCCTTCTTTGCTCTGTAGATTATGTGTCTTAAATCTCAGACAACCTTCTTTGTCTACCTTTTCTATCTACTTGTCACAGAACAAAGCCCAGAATTAATACTGGGCTGGGCTGGATGTCAGGAACTCTGTGTCTTGAGTGGCCACTGGGAATGCTCTGTATCCCTGGGCAGCCCATACACCAACCCCATACACAATGTTTGTGGTTGTGTCTGATTCTTGAGTAGAGGTGGGAAGGCAGCAATGGGAAGGCATTGGAAACACTAAGAGAGTGAAGTTGGATGCTTTGTTTTCTTGACTCCTTAGGTGCTGGGTTACTCTCTACCGAAGCCCCAGCTCCTATCAGATGGACCTGCCCATGTAATCCTTCTGTGTAATTCTCTCTTCTATCAAAGAGAAGGCAGTATCACTCCTTCCCCTTGTCCTTCCAGACTCCTGGGTGGCAAGAGCTCCTCACTGTTGCCAGCGCCTGAGCCCTCCTTTGTTGTCCTCCTTAAACCCTGACCACATCATTGGGCTGAGTCCATTTCCTCAAACTTGCAGACTGGAGTAGTCCATCTTTTTGTCATCTGGACTCTGAAAACACAGACATTAATACTGCAGGTGGCACCAGAATAAAGACCTTCAAATGAGATGCTGGGATGAAAATGCTCTAAAATTGAGAAACACACAAACATCCTCTTCTCAGTGGGAAAGTGGAATAGGGGGCATCTGTGTCCTGCAGAGACCTTGTGATTATAAAATGATCATCAGTACAGGCATGGGGTGAAGTGAATGTGCAGAACACAGTATTGATAGCAGCCAGGAAATCAGGAACCATGGAGACATGGCTCTAGAGCTCTCCATTCATTCCCATGGAAGCTCACCCTTCTGGAATTTTCACTAACATGATCAAAATCAAGTAGAGAAAGTCCCCTACATATGAACGGGCTCTAGTCCAGGAGCACGTTCGAGAGTCCCATCTGTTTGTAAGTCCAACAAAGGTAGCCTAGGTACCCCTACTGTACCGTAATAAGTTAATAATACTTTTCACACAAATGAAATGTAAAAAACCAAACACAAAAACTAAACTATTTTAAATCTTATGGTGCAGTACCTTGAAAAGTACAGTAGTATAGTACAACGGCAGGCATATAAGGGCAGGCACTGTGTAAGCAGGCAGGAAGAGTTGCTAACTAGAGGAGGGGGGAGGTGGGAGATGGTAGAGCTGAAGGATTGTCAGCAACAGGAGACAGAAGGAAAGCTGTAACTTCACTCATGCTTGAGACTGATAGAATGCACGTTCACGTCTTTGAACGTTTACAACTTGGAGACTTATAGGTAGGGGACTTGCTCTTCTTTCTTTCTTTATTCACTGCGATTTCTGTTATTTGCTCCCCCAGCACCACGCTCACACATGGGCTTCCCTGTGGCTCAGGTGGCAAAGACTCCACCTGCAAGGCCGTGGGTAAGATCCCAGGATCAGAAAGATCCCCTGGAGGAGAGAATGGTGACCCCTCCAGTATTCTTGCCTCGAGAATTCCACGGACAGAGAAATCTGGGGTCACAAAGAGTCAGACATGACTAACGCTTTCTCTTGGGCTTCCCAGGCGACTCAGTGAGTTAAGAATCCACTTACAATGCAGGAGACACAGGAGACATAGCTTCCATCCCTGGGTTGGAAAGACCTCTTGGAGGAGGGCATGGCAACCCACTCCAGTATTCTTGCCCAGAGAATCCCATGGACAGAGAAGCCTGCCAGGCTACAGTCCATAGGGTCACAAAGAATTGGACACAACTGAAATGACTGAGCATGCACGTAAGCACACACACTCACATTTTAAAATGACCTAGCAAGAGATCAGAGGGATGGAAGGAGGGAAGGAAGGGATGAGGAACAAAAAGATGTGAGAGATTTAAAGACCTGTCCAAGTTTCCAGAGCCACTAAGTGACAAAACTTAAACCCAGACACCTAACCCCACATCTGCGGTTCTTTTCCACTTTGCACACCTTGTCCTTTCTGTGAGTGTAGCTTGCCCCTGTGGAAACTATCAAGTCAATCTTGACCGAAAACCTTCTTAGAGTTCTTAAATTCTTAAACAAGTAGTAGTACAAAGTTCAGAATCCAAACTGAGCTTACCCATTTGCAACTTTTAAAAGGATAGCTGAGTTTACTATAATTTCTCTATTTGGGTAGGGTCCTCCCCAGTGGAGCACATCAAACATTTAATCTCTGAACATGGCCCTGTATCTCCGGCTCTCTCTGCAAATACCCTCCTTACCTTTGAAGGAACACAGCAAGTACTTAAGATCCTTTGATGAAAGGCCCCTTAATTGAATCCTTTGAATAATGAGTAATTATTATCCTTTCATGAGGAATATCCTGGCAGTATCCCATAATGGGAATTGACAAGATCTGAGAAGAGTCTAAAGTCAGGTCTTCTAAGCCATCACTGCTCATAATTAGTAATACGATCATTAACAAGCTTCATTTTCACTACTGGGGAGAAGAGCACATGTTGGGTTTTCTCAGGAAATCGTGTCCACAAGTCATGCAGAGAAACTCCAAGCCAGTCAGGGACAACTGGAAGCAGGTGCCGAAATGCAGAAGGCACTCCAGTAGGAGTCAGGAGACCCTCACTCAACTCTCAGAACTGCCTGTGATCTTGGGAAAGTCGTACGACTTCGGTGTCCCAATCCCCTCATCTGTGAAAGGGAAATAAACTAAATTTTGACAACCACATGGGGAGCTTGTTCAATTTGAAAAATGCTGTGTGGTTTCAAGTTATCTTCATCAGCATCATTCTTGCCAGCATGATAATCGTAAGTGGTAGTCACATGGCTCTGGTTTTCTGTCTATCTTTTCACTTGATCATTTGGTTTTGATGTTTGCTTTTATTTTATAGTGAAACTCCAGCCATCTGTGGCATAGGAATTTAGTAAAAAAGCAGTTCACTATGATTTTCTCTTCCTTTCTCTCTCTCTTTCCTCCCCCTAGTCTTTATTGTTTTTCTTTCTTTCCCATTCTTTGCTTCATGACTCTAAATTATTTCACTAAAAGTGGCCAAAATAATGTCTCTACATATTCACCAGTATCTAGACATTGTTTCAGTTAGCTTTAGCTAGATTGATCCAGTGCAATACACCACCCTGAACTCATAGGCATACTTGACAATGAAAATCTATTTCTTGCTTTCATGTCTATGTGATGACTGGAGTTTGACCAATCTAGACTGGGCTTAGTTCAGCTGGTCTCCAAGATATGAGTCAGTTTTAATCTGCCTCACCATATTTCAACGTCTTGGGTGTCTGAATCGTAAATTAATCAGGCACTTTCTTCTCATATTAAAAGCAGGTGTTGCTGTTGCTCCTTAGTCATTAAGTCATACCCGACTCTTGTGACCCTGTGGACTGTAGCCCACCAGGTTCCTCTGTCCATGGGATTTCCCAGGCAAGAATACTGGAGTGGGTTGCCATTTCCTTCTCCTGGATCTTCCTGACCCAGGGATCAAACCCGCATCTCCTGTGTCTCCTCTCCTGCATTGGCAAGCGGATTCTTTATCATTGAGCCACCAGGAAAGCTCCTATCCTATGAACACAGGCTCTATTGTCCTTCAAATATGATGTGTTAACATCTCATTAGTTAAATCAGGTCATAAGCCAAGCCCCGAATCAAAGGGCTGCCCAGGTGGCACTAGCATTAAAGAACCTACCTCCAATGCAGGAGACATAAGACAACCATCCATCCCTGTCACACGGGTTCAATCCCTGGGGAGAGAAGATCCCCTAGAAGAGGGTATGGTAACCCAGTCCAGTATTCTTGCCTGGAGAGTCCTATGGACAGAGGAGCTTGCAAGGCTACAGTCTGTAGGGTCACACAGAGTCGGACATGGCTGAAGCGACCCTAGCGCGCACACACAGACAAGTCCAGGGGTGAGGAAGCATAATTAACCTCCCTAATCACACAGCAGACCCAAACTCAATGAAATAAAAACAGAATAAATATATGCTGTACAACAGTCTACTGTATCACAGACAATTAAAAATCAGACAATTTAAAAATCTTTGCCAAACTGATTAGTACATTTCATTTGCATTTCTTTCATGCCTTCCAAGAAAAACTTTTTATATGATTTTTTAAACATGTATTGCATGTCTTTTTTTGTGGATTACTCTTTCATGTGGTTTCTGTGGGGGCATTTCTCCTAATGAGTTGCCAGAGAACTTTAAAAACTGAGGATATTCATCTTTTCATGTATCAGGGAAAATTATTATAGGCTATCCTCTGCTTTTAATTTTGTATGAAATGCTTTAATATGAAAATTAATTCTTTTCCTGTGTTCAAATCTATGAAATGTTTAGTTTATAATTTCTGCTTTAGATATCTTACTTAGATGATTTTCCCTATCACAAGATTAGAAACCTATGTTTTCTCCTCATTCTATTTGACTTTCATGCTTTTACAATGAATATATATATGTATGTATATATTTCTGTAGAGTGCAGTTTTGAGAGTTTTTTTTTTAATTGTACAATTGCTTTACACTGTTGTGTTAGAGAGAGAAAATGATTCTCTTATATTCCCAAAAGACTAACCATGTTTTATGTTTAAGATGAGCCCTAAAGCAAGAGTTAGCCAAAGAGGGTAGTAAGCTGAGTTGGGAGTGTTATGGGAGGGAAGTTAGGTCACCCAGAGCACAGGGGACCATGCAAGAAGGCAAGTCCACTATGGAAGTGTTCGCAGGGGCAGCTTTACATGTTCTCAACCACCAAGGATGTGGAGAAGGCATTGGCAACCCACTCCAGTTTTCTTGCTTTGGAAATCCCATGGAAAGAGAGGAGCCTGGTGGGCTACAGTCCATAGGGTTGCAAAGAGTCAGACATGACTTAGTGACTAAACAACAATATCCAAGGCATGGTGAGAGGTCAAGGACTGAGTAGCAATGGACTCAAGGTCACGGAGAGGACTCCGGAGTTTACTTCAAGGATGATGGGCAGTGTCCTCTTCTCCATGTTTATGCTAATCACTTCTGACTCCAAGGGCCCCTCCAGCAGGGAGCAGGGTAGAGACCCAGCTCCAGGAGCCTACAATCTGTTCTCAGCACCCATCTTCTCGCTTTCTTCTAAGACAGAAAGAAAAAATCCTCTGTTTCCTGCTGGGCCACTTACCAGACCAAAGACTTGACTCAGAGGAAGAGAGAACTGCCCAGGTGTGGGGTGGGGGAAACCATCCATTTGCTGCCCAAGGCAAGGTGGTTCATCCCCCATCCCTAGGCAGGGGCAGCCAATGAAATCTGCATATCATCTTGATGGCCTGAGATCAAAAGGCCACATCAATATGTGGAAGAAAATCGAACGAAAAAAAGCAGTGTTCTGATGTTTCTAAGGTGTTAGATTGAATTCAATCATAGTGCTACATTCAGGGTAAACCCCTGAAGAGAAACTCACTTGGGATGAGCAGTTCTCAGAGAGACCAATGATTCAATTCAGGGAACTTTAATTGAAGACTGGTCTCTGCTGTCAGCCAGGCTAAGAGCTCTAGGTCTGCAGGGAAACAGTAAGATTCGCAACTCCAAGGAGTTCACTGTGTAATTGACAAGACAAGAACATACAGCAATCACAGTGGGGCTTGAGCTAAAAGAGAAAAGTAAGAAAATTGTTACAGGATTGAGAGAGAGAGAGAGAGATTTGGATCAAGTAATTAGGGCAGTCTTCCTGGAGGAAGTGGTATTTAGGCAGGCCTAGGTTAGTTCCCGGAGTGAAATAATAGTAATGACACAGACAGAGTCAATGAGATAATTTAAAGTGTGTGAATTTTGGTCATTCAGTCATATCCAACTCTTTGAAATCCCATGGACTGTAGCCCACCAGACCTCTCTGCCTGTGGCATTCTCTAGGCAAGAATACTGGAGTGGGGTGCCATTCCCTTCTCCAGGGGATCTTTCTGACCCAGGGATTGAACCCAGGTCTCCTGCATTGCAGGCAGATTCTTTACCATCTGAGCCACATAATTTGTAGGGCCACTGCAAAATAAAACTAGGAGTCCCTTGTTCAAAAGACAGAAGACGTGCCAAAAACAAAAATGAAAGCTTCCCCCTGCCCCCAGGGGTGTCTCTCTTAACTTGTCTTGATGTATATTATTTGTATTTAATGTCATTCTCAGTAAATAAAAATAAATAGTTAAAATTATTAGATGATATTTACCGTTCATCTTCATTGTTGTGCAATACCAGTCAAACATAAGTATAAGGGCACTTATCTGACATTCAGAATTGCTGAAATTGCACAATTCATATTTTATAATTGCTGTGTACATATTCATTTTGTTCTTACCACAACAGTGGATACAATGCACAAAAGTAGCTCAACTGTTCTTTCTTTTCTTTATATGTGCGTATTCAACCCACTCTCTTCTTCACTGATGAGAAAGGAAGGATAGAGAGGAAATGGACTATGGGTTGTCCTGTCTTTCTCTTTTCTTCTATGGCATTATTTCCAGCATAAACGGTTGGCTAATACAAGGAAGTACAGAAACAGGAAAGGATACGACATGCCTTCTTAGTCTTTTGTGTTTCTTTGGGTGGCATTGCCTTATTTCTGTATCTGAAGCATGTTCTGGTTCAAACAGAAAGCATGGCCTTTCTGAGCTGTTAGCACCTTTACTTAATCAAAAATAGCATGCCTTTCTTGTATTGGCTTTGAGTCTTGTTGAACTTTCATGCAACACGAATCTACTAGAATTTTGTGCTCATGGGGATTTGCAGGGCCATGTGCAACGGAGAAGCTTCCGAAGTGGCTCCGTGGTAAAGAACCCACTTTCAATGCAGGAATTGCAGGAGATGCAGTTTTGATCTCTGGGTCGGGGAGATCCCCTGAAGGAGGGCATGGCAACCCACTCCAGCATTTTGTCTGGAGGATAACCGTGGACAGAGGAGCCTGGCGGGCTATAGTCCATAGGGTAGCAGAGGTGTACATGACTGAGTGACTTAGCTTGTATGCACTTGCAAATGGAAAGCCTCTACTCATGGGTACGCTCTACTGTGCCATTGAACTTCACTTATAAACACAAGTTCTAAAATAAAATTAAGAATTTCAAGAAGGTGACAAGGGATCATTAAACCAAGCAAGATTTTCTTCCGAGAACCCGGCCCCCTATAATCTTACAGGTTGTAATTCCTGAAGCTGGCTCTAACAACAGCTATCATTTTTTGAACAAGCACTTAGACTTGGCCCTGTGATGAATACTCTCTCTATATAGTATTCAATTTAGTTTTCACAGTAACCTTATAAGTATATCCATTTTATGGATAAAGGGACTGAGGTCTAGGAGTTTAAGTATTTTGGCCAAGATCCTCAGCTGGCAAATGGCACAGCTGGACTGATCTGTTATCAGCCCACACACCTGCTATCTGATCCCTAACCCATGCCTTGGACCTGTGCCCTCTCTTCATGGGGTAGAAGAGCATCAGGGGGATCTTCCAGTCAGAGTGGGGAGGATGTGAGCTAGGTGTGTGTGCTCCTGAATTAATCATAAGGAGATTCACCCATCTGCCATTTCATCGGCACCTTCTAGAATACCCAGAAAAAAACAGCATTTGAATAACTTCTTAGGGGTAGAGTAGAACTTATTTTTTCTCCCTAGAATACCTTCCTTTGGAAATCTTTCTACTCCCACTCTGAGAGAATCCCGTTCATTCTGTGAAGTTCAGATGCAACAATATTTGGCATATAATATTCCTGGGAGTCAAAGGACAGAAGCTTTAGGAAGGGTCTTAAGACAATTCTTCACACAAAGTGCTATATAACTAGTAGGTAACACTTTTTTTTTTTAACTACCATTTTAGGAGAAAGAATAAATTACCCAAGCCAAGTAATCGAAGCCGTCCTTGGAACTAGCTGAGACTCTTCATGTAAATGGTCTCTCTTTTTCTTGGATCATAAACGATAACAATCAAGGAAGCCTATAGTTTCTGGGGCCATCTTGATTCTACATGGTAAGTTTGTCTAAAAATGAGGTCAAGCGGGGAGAAGAGATAGAGGGAGAGAGAGTCAGATCACGTTACTTGAACTACCATGACTAGCCATATCTAATGCCGTATGTGTTTAGTTGCTCAGGGGTGTCTGACTCTTTGTGACCCCATGGACGGACTGTAGCTTGCCAGGCTCCTCTGTCCCTGGGATTATCCCAGCAAGAATACTGGAGTGGGTTGCCATTTCCTCCCCCAGGGGATCTTCCCAGCCCGGGAATCCAACCTATGTCTTCTGCATTACAAGCAGATTCTTTACCGCTAAATCATCAGGAAGCCCATGTCTACTGCTTTCTCCTTGGATTTCCAGACACATTTCTTTTTCTCCCTTAATTTAATTTGTCCTGTGCGTTTGTCACTTGTAACCTATAAAAGGGTTCTGGTTATTTACTATAGGAACACACTAATGTCCACACATGAAAAGTTAAATAGAGAGCTGTGATTATTTGTTCATTCTTTACTCTCCTATTGAATAAATCAAAGCATATTAAACAAATCAACTTTTTTTTTTTTTTTTGCTTGCCAACCAAGTCCCTGGTAGGTGCTGGGTGTCATGCATACCAATTTTTTTCTGAAAGTCTGAGATGTTAACAAGCAGTGATACTTTTTATAATCCAACATCCCAGCTTGCCATGGCTAATGCTGGTTTATACCTGTTGTCCTGTAATAATTCTTAAGAACATCCTTCTTACTCTTGAAAGAATTTGAGCTTGGAAGACAAGTCCTATCGTCTCATTGTATGAGCGAATTATACAAAAGATGAAGTGGCAGCTTAGTGAAAGATCATGGAACAATGTAAGATCTATATGAGCAGGTGTTCTATAACTGTTTTCTACTCTAAGTTCCAACTGTATGCCTGGCATACAGCAGAGACTCAATAAACATTTGTTGAAAGAATGAATAAAATGCAGCCCGAGGAGTTAGTACAAAGAAGGCTGCATTATGTTAAAGAGGAGAAGACTTGTGAGGGGTTTTTCATGAGAAACTAGACAGAAAACAGTGTTGGCAGAGGTGAAAGGGTTAGAATAAGCATAGCTGAACGCACGTGTGTTTACTGCTGGACCACTCACAGTATCAGCTGGGAAGTGACCAAACTTGAAGGCATCTGAAGATGAAACCCCAGAACCTAGAGAACTGTCTATCTTAGGAAAACATACAAACTATTCTGAGGATAACGGTGAGCAAGTGTGGGTTGTAAGCAAGTGAGTAGTTTGCATGTTAAGATCATTTTGGCTGAAGCAGCAAGAACTCAGAGTGAGAAAAATAGGAAGGCTTGTTAGGAGACTGTGTGAGAATCTAAGTCTTTGATTAACCCTCTTGCTCCTCAGAGAAATGGTCTCAGATCTCTGGCAAAATGAGAACAGTAAAGACAAGGCAGAATTCACGGATTTAGTGAAATCCAATGCATTTGACTGAAAAGAACACACTTTGAAATTGTCACTTTACCAGAATTCTCTGGTGGTCTAGTGGTTTGGATTTGGCACTTTCATGGCTAGGACCCAGATTCAATTCCTAATTGGGGAATTAAGATTCCAAAAATTGTGCAATGTGGCTGAAAAAAGAAAAGAAAAAAAAAATTGCCACTTTACTTTTTTTCCCCAAAATTAGATCCTCATTTGTTTTACAGAATGTCAGAGATAATGGATGGTGTGCTTTTAAAATATCCTTATTTGGCAAGATAAAACGAGGCCAATTCCAGGTAACTAGTGACCTGTGCAATTGTACAATCCTTACAATTTGGGGAAGGGGAGTTTTTATACATCTGTTAAAATGCTGAGTGTATATCCCCTGCTCTAAGGAAGAATTGATACATTTCTGAGCTCAGGGATTGGCAGCAGGGTTGCAAATAGAAGGATAAGTTTCAGTGGTATTTAGAATAAAATGTGAAAAGCCAATGGTTGATTCTACATCAGGGGCAGCACATTCCTATTTTAATTATCTGGGCTCTTCAAGTACAGGTTGAGTTTTTTTATTTCTAGTCCAAATAATCTTCTCATGCATCCTTTTATATTTTCATATGTAAATATTTCCCACATTGAAATGATCATATTTTTTCCTTGTTGACTATAAATATCTCCATCTCTTGGATGAATAAGCAAAAAAGTGATAATGTAAAGTCATTCCTATACATATCATCTGGCACATATATTCCAGAAACAAGACACACTCCTTTTTTAAAATAGTAGCGTGCATGTCATTGGATATATTTTGATTTATGGGAACACTTGGGGAAACGGAGCTGGGTTTACATTTTTAAATAATTTCTTCATTTTTTAAAGAAATTACCTTTCAAAGATACAAGGCCCAGGGACTTCCCTGGTGGTCCCGTGTGAACACCTCATATTCCCAATGCAAGGGGCCTGGGTTTGACCTCTGGTCTGGGAACTAGATCCAGAATGCTTCAACGAAGAACCCACGTGCTGCTACTAAGAAATCCAAAGTACCCAAGCTGAAACTAAGACCCAGTGCTGTTAAAAAAAAAAAAAAAAAAAAAAAAGATACATGGCCCAAGGACCAATATTCATCTTTCAGATTTCAGTTTTAGTCAGCAGAGAGAAAGGTTGCAGGTGCTAAATCATCAGCTTTTGTGAGCTCTTTATTGGGATCTTGATGCTTTCCTGGGGCAAAGAGGCAAGTCTCTGCTCCCGGCACCCCTCTGCCGACCCCCTCCCCCCCTCTGCCGACCCCCTCCCCCAGCCATCTAACCTAGTCCTCTGCAATGTCTTTGTTACAGCAAAGAGGGAATTATACTCGGACTGTCATTACTATTACTAACTGGAAGATCCGCTTTGACATAAATTAATCCTCCATCTTAGAATCCCCCCACCCTTGTCAATCATCTTTGGGGGTGGGATATAGATGCCAAGTGTTTCTCTTTTCTTGTTTTTGCAGTATGGTTGATGTATAGTATTACGTGAGTTTCAGGTATGTAACATAGTGACTCAATATTTTTATAGATTACATTCCATTTAAGCTGATATAAAAATACTGGCAATATTCCCTGGACTGTACAGTATATCCTTGTAGCTTAATTACTATGACTTAGTGGCTAAACAGCAACTTCACTCATAGTAGTTTTTACCTCTTAATCTCATACCCCTATCTTGTTCCTCCCTCCAGCTCTTCCCCACTGGTAAAGACTAGCTTGTTCTCTATATCTGGGATATAGCTGTATCTCCACATCTGTTTCTGTTTTGTTATATTCATTTGTTAGTTTTATTTTTTAGGTTTCACATAAGGTGACAACATACATTATTTCATTTTGTTTTTTCTTGATTAGTAGAAAAAAGGGAGCTAAATCTTATAATTTATTGTCCTGAAGACTCCTGTCCAAAAGGTCTTTGCAAAAAAAAAAAAAAAAAAAGAAAGAAAGACAATCTAGAAAATGTTAAAAGAAAAAAAAAAAAAAAGACTTAGAGGGGCTTTGTTTTCCTTCAAAGTGAAATGGGACAGAACAACAAATTGTGTCGCTGCAGTGACCAAAATGATGGGAAAGTGAAGTTCATGTTTGGACTAACACTTGTAGGCTGAGACAGAAAGTAAGGATCATGGCCAGAGACTATGTTCACATCCTCGAGGGAGGAGGTGAGTAACAGAGACCATGCAGAGAGATGAGATCAAGTCCCAGTCAGAAGGCAGAATCAATGAACTCTGGAAGGTAGCAACAGCTACATGGTACCTGGCCATCAATGAGACCTAAGATGAAAACGTGGGGTGGAGAGGAGACACCTTAGTCTGGAGACCGGGAAGGATGCAACTTCAAATGTCCAGGATTCAGGAAGCTCAGTCATCAATAAAGGAATAGAAGGTGTGAAACAGAGGTTAGGAGATGGATCTGAAGTCATGCAGGTGAGGCCAGTAGGGGATCTAGTGGAGGAGAATTGGAAGCACAAGGTCAGCTTCTCATATGAATATTTGGACCCACTATAAGCTTCTAATGGCTTCTTCAAATGGATTCCCTAGCACAGGGACCAAAAAGGACATTTGTTCCTGCCTGCTGGTGCCTCAAGGCACCTCTGCCCATATCTCCTGTGTCTGTCCTTCACACCAAGACATTCCCCCTTGATGTCATTGATTTGGATCTTCCTCTTGGGAGCCATTCTTATCTAGAGCCTGATTGACTTGATTCTTTCGTACCGTACTCCCTTACTTGGCCCCACAGTGATATCTGTTATTTATATCAGAATTTTCCACCTGTGGTGACAGTTTAGACATAGGACAAAGATAACAGAGAGTCAGATAGGAATCATATAAGTAGATCAGAGATCCAAGAAACAAAACAGCAATCCAGGTCCTAAAAGGAGGCCCGGACAATAGCTGGACCAGAGGCAGGCCAATTGGATGCTACCTTTGGGCCAGAATATCCTAAATCTTTCTGTATTTAGTGGGATCCAGGGACAATAATGAGATCAGTGTCTCTGATCTGTACTAACTGACTCCAGCTCTGGAAAAGAGAACAAGTAAGATAGGAAATACTTGTAACTGAATTGGTGCTTTGGTTTGACTACCCTTACCTTGGTGATGGGAGAAAGAGGGTAAATGAAATGAAATGACTGTTATATTCTCTGTTATACAGCCACCCATCCTCTGTCTCAAGAGCTCCATACATCTAAGGACTTTCAATACAATGAGGAAACTGAGCTTACAACGCCAATGCTCTTCTTACAAAGACAACAGTCATACTGGATGAGGGCCCACCCTACTCCAACTGTATGCACGCAGGCATACTAAGTCACTTCAGTTGTGTCTGACTCTTTGTGACCTATGGACTGGAGCCCTTCAGGTTACTCCACTAGTATAACCTCATCTTCATTACACCTGCAATGAGGTACTGAGAGCTAGGATTTCAGTATAAATTTTTAGGGGATGATTCAAGCCATAGCAAACACTAACTTTTACAGCACCTTAGAGGTTACACATGCCTCCTCAACATCTATTATGTTGTCTAGTTTCCCCAACTAACCTTCTCATTAGGCAACCTCCACAGTTTACACATAAGGAAACACAAAGATAAAGAGCCTTCCAGTGATCCAAGCTGCTGAATGGTGCAGAATAAATTTCTTCAGGAAACTCTTCAGTTTCTTCAGGAAACTCATGTTCCTTGACCCTGCTTTCTGAAGATTCCACTTCCTGTTCCTGCCAAGCCTGTTAACTAAGTCAGTATATGCAGAAATAGACATTGAGTTTGAATTCAGTGTTAGGTACCACTGCAAGAAGATCAAATTAGTCAATCCTAAAGGAAATCAATCCTGAATATTCATTGGAAGGACTGATGCTAAAGCTGAAGCTCTAATATTTTGGCCACCTGATGCAAAGAGCTGGCTTATTAGAAAAGACCCTGATGCTAGGAAAGATTGAAGGAAAGAGAAAGGGCCAATAGATGACGAGATGGTTGGATAGCATCGTCGACTCAATGGACATGAGTTTGAGCAAGCTCCAGGATATGGTGAAGGACAGGGAAGCCTGGTGTGCTGCAGTCCATGGGGGTCACAAAGAGTCGGACACGACTGAGTGACTGCAAAACAACCCCATTGCCTGCTACGGGGCCTTCAGGGAATGAGGTGCACACGCTGAGTGCTAGACTTTTAAATTATGGCAGTTCTGTTGAGTCAGACAGGATTCCAGGGTTAGGGCGAAGCCAGCCACTGTTTGTGAGTGTGGTGACTATTAATGCATGTTGTGGTGAGAGACAGCATCCAAGGGAAGGGACCGAGTTCCGCTGCCTTCATCCTTTCCGTTTACATTTCTTTCTCTTCTGCTGTCACTCATCTAACTCTTCTTTCCCCTCTACCCTTCCCTGACACACTTCTTCCTTGTATTCCCCCCTCTATATACACATTTTGAAATGATTGGCATATATCCTATATCTAATTACCTTCAATAAGCATTCCTTATGAAACTACCACATTAATACTTTTCTGAAATTTTCCATTTATTCTCCCCCCACCACCGCCGCCATTTAATTGGATTTACATTTCAGGAGTGACCTTGTTTTTTAGATAAAGAAATGTAACTCAAAGGATTGTCTGAGCTGCTTATGTCAGTGTAGCTAGCTCATTGGTTTGCAACATTTTAAGCAAACGCAGTTCTCCCTCTCACTGCACTGGTGCAGGTAAGAAAATATATGCCATGTGACCCCAAAGGCAAAGGCAACAAAAGCAACGATAAATAAGTGGTGCTACATCAAACCAAAAAGCTTCTACACAGCAAAGAAAGCTACGGACAAAATAAAAAGGCAACCTAGAGAGCAGGAGAAAATATCAGTAAACTACATATCTGATGAGTTATTATACAAATTATATACAGAATCAAATTATATACAACTCAATAGCAAAACAGCAACAGCAAAACAAAAATACCACAACAATCTGCAAAATGACCAGAAGGCCTAAATAGACAAGTTTCCAAAGAAGACGTACAAATAACCAATAGGTACATAACAAGATACTCAACATCACTAATAATCAGGGAAATGCAAATCAAAACCACAATGAGATATCATCTTACATGTCTTAAAATGGCTCTTGTAAAAAAAGACAGAGACAACAAGGGTTGGTGAGAATGTGGAGAAAAGGGAAAAATCAAAGTGCCCATCAGTAGTTAAATGGGTAAAGAAATGTGATATATCACATATATACATATATATACATTTTTTTTCAACCTTGAGAAAGAAGGAAATCCTGCCATGTGGCAAGACAACATGGATGGACTTTGAGGACATCATGCTGAATGAAATATGTCAAATAGAAAGACAAATGCCACATGGTATCACTTACAGGTGGAATCAAAAAAATAAGTCACATTTAGAGAAACAGAGTGTTAGTCACTAAGTCACGTTCAATTCTTTGTGACTCCATGGAGTGCAGCCCATCAAGCTCTTCTGTCCATGGAATTCTCCAGGCAATAATACTAGAGCTGGTTTGCCATTCCCTTCTCCAAGTGATCTTCCTGTGTATCCTTCTTTGCAGGCATATTCTTTACTGACTGAGTCACCAGAGAGAAATAGAAAGTAAGCAAGTTGTTATCAGGGACTGGGGTGTGTAGGAAATAGGGAAATGCTGATAAAAGGGTACAAACTGTAAGCTAAAAGGTGAATAAGTTCTAAAGACAATGCAAAACATGATGATTTTAGTTGATAACACTGTATCAGAAAGTAAAAAGGATTAAGACTGGGAATCATAAAGCTACATGGTACACATTTTAGCACCATTTCTGAGATTACTTCCTTTCAGGAGACAGAAGGACCTGTAGAGAAAAAATGTGGAGTTGTCTCACTATCTTCTCCCCTTGCCCCCAGTCACCAGAATACATTCCTAGTAGTTTATGTGTATCAGTAAGAGCAAGTGACACCACACGAAAGCTAGTCCTAAAGGAATTAATTCACCAGACACTCTTGACACCTCAGTTGGGATGAAAACTCCCTTGTCTACCATCATGAACATGATCTCACACCCTTCTGGGGAAAAGTTTGTGCTGCACTCTTTTCTCCAGGAGAGACCAAGAGACTGGTCAGCGGTCTCTCGTCCTCAGCAATTTTCCTTTGCAGCAAATAAAGCTGCTTTAAAGCTCAGTGAAAACTGACTGGAAACACTGTAAGGAAGAATGAACTCTTCTTGTAAAATAAAAAGACACATCTTCTGCTATTAACGGAAGTACACTAAAAGCATCACTTTTTTTTTCCCTACTGTCTTGGAAATTTATTGAATACAATCATTGTAGTGAACCGAACATAATTAGCCTTACCTCATTTCTTAAGAACAATGCTATTATCCTTCCTATTTTAGTGTTTCAATGGCTCTTCAATATTTAAAGTGATGTATAATCAGCTGTGAAATCAACTATAGACTTTCAGCACATAATAAACAAAAGAAAATGCTGGGACAATTCATCATTTCAAGTATTCATATGATACAATTTACTTCAGGGTGTACCATTGCTTTCCAATATTTCATTTTTGCTATCAGAATATAGGCTAGTCTTAAGCATAATTCTGGCTAGATGCTATAGTTTATCATGAAGAATTATTTTATTTTTAGTGTGATTTAGCATTGAGATAATCTTATTCTTTCAAGCCAACTGTATTTCACTTGGGAGATTAGTTTTTTTCTTTATCTTGCTCAAGAATATACTTTTTAGGAACATCATTCTTTAAAATGTGGAAAGTGTAATATAATTGCAATCGAGTCTGAAAGTATACAGCTAAGAGATATGGAAAAAGACAGGAAGGACTATTAGATTGGTTGTCTTTCTAAAATTTTAGATCTGGAAGCAACTTGTGACTTATTTAGTTGGAAGCAATAGTTTTATTAGTGAGGTTACAGGCTCAGATTAAGGATGATTCTTTGGGTCCATGGCTGGTCAATGGCCAAGGGATTCATCCAAGATTTGGATCCATCCAGATAACCTAAATGGTCCAAATATGCCCTTCTGATAAATAATACCCTTTAGAAGTGTGACCTCTCTCTGCCTCCTTCCAGCAAATCATGAGTCAGTTCATTCATCTGATAGCTAACCCTGACTGTTGAAGTTCTTCCTAAGAAGGTTTGAGTCTCATCTCATGTAAACCACCCACTGGTCCAAGTTATGAAGAAACACAGAGAAAGTGTCATCCACATATCCCATTGACACTGTTCTCATATTTAAAGAGAGAGCACTTGTCCCACATTCTCAAAGAAACTACTTATTCATCACTCATGCAATTATTTTCAGCAGGAGTTGGCTGAAACACTCCTGGCTTCTGATCCCGTCCCACATTCTAGGCACCAAAAGGCACCAAAAGTGAGTAAGAACAATACCCAATTGCTTCAATCCTGCCTTCTCTTTTGAACTTCCCTGACTCAGAACAGAGAGGCTGCAGTCTTTTCTCATCCAGAAAAATAAAATTAAATGATATTTTAAAGATTCTGTATCTGGGTAGGTCAAAGACTGAGTTTCCACAGTGTTGCCTGTTGTTGGGGATGCAGAGGGGAGTACTTGTAAGATTCAATATTGTGAAGCCTAGGGACCTAGAATACATTTTGCATGTCCTCCAACAAATCTCATTTCTATTTGAGCCATCATAGCATCAGAGAATTCTACCCCTGATTCTGATGAACTTCTCATATCGTTCCCAGTAATTTAATCAATCTACCAGTTAGAGAAGGAATGACCAGAATTTCAAGATCAAAAGATCATTGAATATATAAACATGAGGCTTTGGACAGTCACCCTTGCCAGCATCTCAATAGAAGATGGGAATAAAAACTACCATTTATGAAACACTTCATAAATTATCTCTTTTGGGCTTCACAACAACCTACATTTGGAGAATAAATAGGCTGGAAGAGCTTAAATAACTCACAGAAGGTAAAATATGGCAGAATCGTGATTCCAAACAGGGTTTCAGATGCCAGGTCTTCTGTTTTAATGGCTACCAAGGAAAGAGCAAATAAAGCAGAGTCCCAACTGGGGAAACAGAACATGGTCAAAAGTGGGTGGATATAGAAGAGAAGTTTATGGAGAAGCAAAGGACAGTAAAAGAGGCTACTAGAGCAAAAGCGAAGTCAAGCATTAAGACAATTTACCCTAGCCTAAGCTCAGCTTTTCAGCAGAGCATCATGACAAGCATGTGAATTCCAGGGTCAAGTTTGTCTTGATCCTTAGCTTAATTTTATCTTCTTTTGGATGAAGAATCTCGGGTAAGTTGTTTAAGTTTTTTCCTCACCTGTGAAGTGAGGGCATAAAACTGTCACGTATGATGAAATAAACTAAGTTAAATATTTAATACATACCTAGTTCAATGCAGATTGGAGGCAAATGTTAGCATTTTATTTTACTTACTAGTTCTTTACTCACCTAGGCATAAAATGTCTTCCCTCCCTTTATTTCTCCTTCTGTTTCAGAAACTCTACCTTCTTCCCTGCCTTCATTTCTTCCACTAATTGCTAAGTACCTGTTAGATACAATGAGCTGTACAGATACTGGAGATTCAGATAATGATATATAAAAATAGTCTCTGGTCTTAAGATGCTCTCAATATAAGTGGGAGGGAAGTCAGCAGAAAAACAGCAACAGCTTATAGTAAATTTCAAGTAGAAGTTTCAGTGATAAGAAAGTTTTCAATTTAGTTTAGAAATATTAAGTGTGTGCCCATTTGCTCAGTCATGTCTGACTCTTTAGGCTGTAGCCCATCAGGTTCCTCTGTCCATGGAATTCTCAGGCGTAACTCCTGGAGTGGGTTGCCATTTCCTTCTCCAGGGGATCTTCCCGACCCAGGGATCAAACCTGCATCTTCTGTGTCTCTTGCACTGGCCGGCAGATTCTTTACTACCGCCCTACCTGGGAAGCCCTAAGAAAGCTTTCAAAGGAAAAAAAAAAAAACAAAAACTCTTGAGCTGGTTTTGAAAGAATGAATAGGAGCTTTCCCTGTAGACAAAGGTGTTTACAACAAAGGTAGAGCTTTGTTCAAAGTCAGAGACTCAGCACAACATAGCAGTTTCCAGCAGACCAGAGTGATTAGATAAAGCTGAATAAAACAAAACAGAAGAACACAGAACAAAACAGCCCAGAATGAAAGTAGGGGGAAGTGGCAAGAGATGAAGCAAGGCTGCAGGTTGTGCCAAGACCAGCATTTGTTATAGGATGATAAGCTGGGATGATAATTAAGGCTCCCCCACCTCCTTCCTATGGGTCCATACAGACATCACACTCATGAGTGTCCCTGCCCAATAAAAGGGTTATTTTAGTAGGAAACACACAACACACACATACACACACACACATATTCAAAGTCAGTGCTCACTTTTGATTTTCCAAATAGTCTTTTGATGAAATCCATGGATTAACTAAGTTTTGGAAGCCAAGGTTTTATTTTCAAGAAATGTTTATAATTTGGGGGTTTCATAAACACTGAAAGACTCTTGGACCTAAAATATTCACTTCATCTAACAGACAGTGAGGAACACTTGATGAAAAAGAGTTGTTCTTCTCATCTTATATAATATAAAGCTCTTATATGCAAGAGAAAGGGAAAAAAAATATGAAAGGACACAAAAGCTTAGATATGGGTCTCTAAAAGAGACCTGAGCCCAAATCCTTTCTATGTTTTGACCTATGGAATGAGCAAGACGGTAGAATTGCAACTTCTAGAATATAGAAACGGATTTGAAGTTTTAATGATCAAAGGTCACTTGGCTCATAGAGGGTAGAGCGTTGGCCACAAATCTGGCAAAATTTCCTTGCAGAGATGGGGTATAGTCAATAATGTGGTATGGCATATGGCAGAAAAGAGGGTCTAAACTAGGCTCTTGAATGTTCAGGAGGTTGGAAGAGAGAATGTTCAAGTGCCCAAGTCCTTAGGAAAGGTGCAGAAGCTAGCTGAGAGAGAGACAATAAGTTGGCTGAGTGCCCTCAGGGTGAAGGGGGATGGGTTAAAGAAAAGCACTATGGACTGATAGTTGGGGGCCAAGAAGGACATAAATAAAGTTAGCAGATAGCAAAGTGGATAGACATCAACAAGGCCAGACCACAAGCCCCCACACTTGTATGATTGGCATGGCCCAAACCCTGAAGTTTGAAGTTTAAACCAATCAAGACACATGATTAAGAGCAGATAAAAATCCCCAACTTGAATGAGAAAACTCTAAAATGCTTGGGTTTTCCTAAACTGATTGAGGCTAAATTTTCCTAAGATTCCAGGGGATCTTCCCGACCCAGGGATCAAACCTGGGTCACTTATTAACAATAATCTTAAATTTATGTTTGCCCACTCTCTCCTCCTGCTAGGAGTCACAGAAGAAGAATGCCTACAACAACAGTGAAAAGAAAGACTTGAAGGATGTAGATACGGTTTGGATGAATGAACGGATAAATGGATGGATGGGTGGATGAGTGGATGTATGGATAAGTGGATGGAGAATCAGAAAAGAAGACTTCACACCAGGTTGAAAGCTATTTTCCCTGTTTTTCCTGACATTTATGCAGAAATACCTGGTGTGCACAAAACATATTTGCCTAAAACCTTTTTTATTATGTGCACACAATCAAACCTTGCCATCTCTCTTGACAGAATCTGAGCTTTTGATGGTAAAATAGTTATTCTGGGTAAATTTGCATCTTTCTCCTTTGGCATGTTGCTTTTCCCTGGTTGTCTTTCTTTGTTTGAAGCTCTGTTGCAGGTTAATGGATGCTAAGCCCATTTCAGAACATAAAATCTGCCATGTCTTCATAACCTATAATGTGTAACTGGGCATACCCCTTCTTAAAAACATTAAGTGATCTGCATTATGCTCATATCAAGGACAATTATTTTTTCAAACTTTCAGTTTTATAGCTCCAAACACCATTAGATTAGAAATAACAGCCCTCGCACAGACAAATAAAATGAGGAGCAGGAGACAGGCATAACCTGGGCATTTGTACCATGATTGACAGATGCTAAACAAGAGGTTGTTGCTGTTCAATGGCTCAGTCTGACTCTTTGCAACCTCATGGACTGTAGCACTTCAAGCTTCCCTGTCCTTCACTATCTCTCAAAGTGAACATGAACATGAAAGTCGCTCAGTCATGTCTGACTCTTTGTGACCCCATGGACTATACAGCCCATGGAATTCTCTAGGCCAGAAAACTGGAGTGGGTAGCCTTTCCCTTCTCCAAGGGATCTTCCCAACCCAGGGATCAAACCCAGGTCTCCCACATTGCAGGAGGATTCTTTACCAGCTGAGCTAATAAGGGCAACCCAAACTCTCTCTCAGAGTTCTATCTGAGAACTATCTCTCAGAGTTCACTCAAATTCATGTCCATTGAGTCGGTGATGCTATCTAACCATCTCATCCTCTGCCACCCCCTTCTTCTCCTGCCCTCGATCTTTCCCAGCATTAGGGTCTTTTCCAATGAGTTGACTCTTTGCATCAGAAGTGTGTTCAGTTATAGACAAGGGTAGAGCCCATGCTGTGGACCAGATAATGTCTATCTTTGGGAAAACTCTTCTTTGTAAACATTCTTGGACTCCAGCCTCCTTTCCTGGATTTATTTATCTTTCAGAAGAAGGATTTTCTACTGGTCTCATCCCCCAACTACATATTCTCTTGGGCTTTGACCTACTTTTTGTTGTCAGTATTTGGTCTCTTACATTTTTGAAAAGCATGTCTTTTCAACCTACTGAATTGTAATCATCATTATTTCTCCCATCATTCTTGAACTCACCTCAGGCCCTGTTCCAAACCATCCCCTGCCCTTCAGGCAGGATTTGCATTAGTGCTGACTTGTCACAAGCTTTCTTGCCCTCTCTTGGATCCCAAAACAACAGACATGAGACAGACGTATGATGAGAATTTTTAAGTGAGTTTCAACAGGGTAAACTCAACAAGCAAAGGAGTACTGAGTACTGTTGGCAGGGGAAGGGATCCTTCTCTGAGAACAGTCAAAGCTAAAAATATTAGAGGAAGATAAATCAAAAGGTAAAGAGTAGAAATACAAGTCATTGGTCTTCCAAAGCATCTCTGTCTCACCCTGGGCTTGGCTCTTGTTCTGTGAGTGTAAACAGAGGTTGCCTGCAGCATTTTGAAGGCATCACATTGCATCTGTGGTACAAAGTCCATATCTGAGTAAATTAAAGCATAGAGAAGCTTTTAAAGGAGAGAGTTTTCAAATATTGAAAAGGAAACCTATTTTGTGGTTATCTAATATTTAAAAGTCTCTTAGAGGAGACTTGAGGTGTGGTAGAGCATTACCTCATCAACTATCTATGGGAGGGTACCAGTTTTATTTAGTTATTTCTCCAGTTTTCTGTTTGGAAAATACAATCAAAGTCAGGGAATTTCTCTCATAACAATCATGGCCATCAGAGCCCTCTCCCTTTATTCTAAATATTTCTAAACACATTCTTCTAAAAATGAGATAAGTTTCTACTTGTCTCATCGCTGACCAGAAACAAATGCCCAGGAACTGGTACAGGTCCATGGAACCCCTCTGCTCTCATTTGTTTGCTGATTCTACATCCTTACCAGCTGATGAAAGCTGAGGTACCTCCCCTCCTAGCACTCATCCTGGACGTATAAGCAACCTCTATCCTCCAGTGAAGGGAGATCAACAATCATGGCTGGGGGTAGTCTTCCCATTTTGCAGATGGGGATATAAAAAGTCAGAAAGGTTGAGTCATTTAAATGATAATCATACAGACAGTGAGTCACAGATACAGGACTCCTTGATTCAATGTTAAGTGGTATTCCATGAAAGAAAGTCATTATTGGAAAATACATTTGTTTAATGCTGCTTACTCGCTTTACAATACTCATTAAAGAAGCAAATGGGAGTTCCAAGAAATCCTGCAGAAAAGACACATGATTGAATTTTGTTCCCCAGATATGTTTCATCAGGAGTCACTTAACAATATCCAAACTGTGGAGAAGACTCTGTTATCCTACTTGTCTGACTGATATGTGAAAAATACTACCTCTGTAGATTTTCCACCTAGATCTATATCCTCTTGAAGAGTCAGATAGACTATAGCATATTACTTTGGAAATAAACCTTGACTATTCCTTGGAAAGACTGATCCTGAAGCTGAAGCTCCAATACTGTGGTCACCTCATTAGAAGAGCCGGCTCACTGGAAAAGACCTTGATTCTGGAAAAGATCAGAGGCAAAAGGAGAAGAGGGCGGCAGAGGATGAGATGGTTAGATGGCATCACCGACTCAATGCACATGAATTTGAGTAAACTCTGGGAGATAGTAGAAGGCAGAGGAGACTGGTATGCTGCAGTCCATGGGATCACAAAGAGTCAGACAAGACTTAGAGATTGAACAATAAAACATTACTTTTCAGTAGTCTTTCTTCTGACCCCATCATGTTTAGAAACAAAAATGTGTGATAATTAGATATTGCCCTAAATTGCTTTAAAAAACCCAAATCCTGAGACTAATAAGACTACTAGAGTCTGACACCATGCACTGCTCACTGCATTGAGGTGTCCTCTATCTGTTTCCCAGTTCCAAAGGTACACCCACATTTTAGTTATTTGTTACAGCAGCACCCCAGGTGGTGCTAGTGGTAAAGAACCTGCCTGCCAATGCAGGAGATATAAGAGACTCCGGTTAGACTCCTGGGTCAGGAAGACCCCCAGGAGAAGGGCATGACAACCTACTTCAGTATTTTTGCCTGGATAATCCCAAGGACAACACCAAAGCCCTCAGTACCAATTACTATCTTAGTCTGTTTGGGCTACTTTACCAGATACCATAGATTGGGTAGTTTAAACAATAGAAATTTATTTCTCAGAGTCCTGGCAGCTGGAAGTCAAAGATCAGCATGCTGGCATGGTCAGGTTCTAGTGAAAGCCTTCTTCCTGACTTGTAGATTACTGCATTTCTGTTGTGTCCTTACATGGTGGAGAGAAAGAGGTTCACTCCCTTCAATTTCCTATAAAGGCAATAATCCCATCATGGTGGCTCCACCCTCACGAACTTGTTTTGCTGTTGCTGTTCAGTCACTAAGTCTTCTCCAACTTTTTGTGACCCCATGGACTACAGCACACCAGGCTCACCTGTCCTTCACTATCTTCTGGAGCTTGCTCAGATTCATGTCCATTGATTTGGTGATGCTATCTAACCATCTCATCCTCTGATGCCCCCTTCTCCTTTTGCCAGCATTAGGGTCTTGTTCAATGAGCCAACTCTTCGCATCAGGTGGCCAAAGTATTGGAGCTTTAACATCGGTTCTTCCAATGAATACTCAGAGTTGATTTCCTTTGGGATTGACTCGTTTGATTTCCAAGGGTTTCCCTGGTGGCTCAGGGATAAAGCATCCACCTGCAATGCAGGAGACATAAGAGACACAGGTTGATCTCCGGGTCAGGAAGATCCCCTGGAGAACATAATGGCAACCCACTCAGTATTCTTGACTGGAAAACCCCATGGACAGGAGAACCTGTGGGCTGCAGTCCAGGTGGTTACAAAATAGTTAGACATGACTGAGCACACATACCTCTTTTTCAACTTATCTAAACCTAACTACCTCCCGAAGACTCCACCTCCAAATACCACAATATTGGGAATTAGGATTTTGAAGAGACATAAACATTTAGTCCATAGAAATGGCCGATTAAAAGAATTAAAAACTATCAATAAGCAGTTAAAAGATAAGCATGAGAAGCAGAGGGTTTCCTTACAGTTTAAGAAGTCCTTAGCTTCTCAGTGGAAGAACAGACGCAGCAGAGAAGAAAATAGAGGATTTGACAGTCATTGCGGAGTGCTCCAGGGACATAGGCTGAGTCAAAACAGGTCTGTTTTGCTGACATAAAGAGCGTGGTAAAATCTGGGGCCTTGTGAAATGGAATGGGAGGACATCTCTACAGATGATCCTAAGCGTTTCAGCTTTCCGACCTCACCTGGTCCATCAGAGTTTCCAGAGTTGACACAGCTCTCCCTGGTAAGAGCAAGCACTTCCCCTGTACACAAAGATACTGCAAAAGCCTTTCCCCAGCAAAGCTGCCTGTCTGCTCTTTTGGATCATAGACCAATAACTGCGAATAAATCCCACTATATCAGGCTCAGCTGGGGATTTGCTAGGTCTGATAGAAACAAAAGGTGCTATACCTTACAAAAGCTGCAAACATCACCTAGCATACACTGAAAGAGCCAAGGAAGCATTCTTGGAACTGGAGTTGAACAGTGCTTGATCAAACAAGTTGGCATGCGACCCTATGGACTGGGCAAACATAAATTCATTGTCTTGAAGCATTTTTTATGACATGAGGTTTAATACTTTGGTGAAAAATGAAAGTGAAAGGGTCAGTCTCTCAGTCATGTCTGACTCTTTGTGACCCTATGGACTATAGCCTGCAAGGCTCCTCTGTCCATAGAATTCTCCAGACAAGAATACAGGAGTGGGTAGCCATTTCCTTCTCTAAGGGATCTTCCCCACCCAGGGATTGAACCAGATTTCCTGCATTGCAGGCAGATTCTTTACTGTCTGAATAAGAATCCCTGTATCTGAATATCAGAACATAGGGCAAAACTCACTATTGTACATCTCTGAAGCCTGGAAAAAGTGATGGCCTATTCTGAACAAAATAGGATGTCCTGAGTTACCGTGACCAACAGTAGAGGAAGGAACAGAGAAGCTAAGAGAAGTGGGCATAGTAAAATGATCATGTCAATTGAAGGTAGAAGGTCCACCAGAAGAGTACACTCCCTGAAAGGCTCCTTCAGATCCATTCATCAAGACAATCAGGACTATGTTGTGAGAGAGGCCATGGCATTTCTAAGAATTTTCCTCGTAGCTCTCCTCTAAAGAGCAGGGTGGGCAGTCAAAGAGCAATGGCAGAGCTGGGTCTACTAATATTCATGAAGATGGTAGGCCTCACTATCTTAAGCTTAGCATTAGGGGCCGTAGATTCCATTACAACCCATGAGGATGGAGGAAGGGAGCTTGACCCAGAGGGAGTCTTAAACAGTTGGAGGTGATGATAGCGGGGAAGGCTGCAGTATGGAATGTGGCAAGTCAAAGTGGACAAGTCCAGATGCTGACCCCTAAAGTTCTAGGGCAAGGACATGCCATCTGCAGCAATTCAGTCAAGAAAGTACTCCTGACCCATTACAGGATGCCAAAGGAGACGAGACACTTGGTTATGGGACACAAGTAATCACACATCCAGGCTGCCTGTTATGAGCTGATTCTATCAGTCCTATTTAAATCAAAGTTGGGCAATCCATAACCTTAGGATCTAGCAGCAGTTTATTGTATGATGAAACCATGTCTAGGACTGAGACCAAGTAGAATCAAATGCCATGAACAAACTGCATGGCCATGTCAGCCAGACCCCTTGATACACACACAGCACAATGGCATCATTAGTGCATCCAGCTCACACTTATAATTGTGTGTGGCTGGAGTTAGGGGGTGGGGAGTCTTCCCTGGTGGCTCAGATGATAAAGCATCTGCCTGCAATGCAGAAGACCTTGGTTCAACACCTGGGTTGGGAAGATCCCCTGGAGAAAGGAATGGCTACCCATTCCAGTATTCTTGCCTGGAGAATTCCATGGACAGAGTAGGCTGGCTACAGTTCATGGGATTACAAAGAGTCAGACATGGTTGAGTGTGTGTGTGTGTGTGTGTGTGTGTGTGTGTGTCTGTGTCTGTGTATGAGAGAGAGATGAGAGCAGGTATCATGTGACCACCAGAAAGAAGAGGAAACTGCTCAATCTTGGTTGATGTATATGTCAGTTTGGGATATTCATGCAAATCAAAAACAGATGGTGGTTGCCTTAAACACCAAGATGTGGCACTGGAAGATGAGAGAGATATTTTTTTTCCTGGTGGATAGAAGTAAGATAGCTGAATCTGGTTATCCTTTGTGTGAGAGGAGAGATAGGCTGAGGTGAGAATACATATATAGATTTCTGGGTGGAAGTCAATGGCCTCCCAGCTGGATAGAAATCTAAAAAGAAAGGCAATTGACTTGATAGAATGTTAAAACACCTTAATGAAGACACAGTTGTGACACCTGCTTAGAGATTTTGCTCTGGAAGTTTGGGATGCCATTACTGAAAACAGATTACTGGCAGAGAGAAATTTGTAAGTGTTGTTAAGTCTTGTTTTCCTAGTCAGATGGGAAGGTGGGTCTGAGAACCAAGGAATGGAAGCAGGAATGTTCACACATATCATCACTCTCAAGATTCACAGGGCTCATTTGGGCTCCCTTGTCCCCCAAGTGCTATATGCTCTGGGGTTAGCATTCCCAGTCCCCAAAGGAGGCACATTTTTATCATGGACCACAGGCTTTGGTGGCTGTCTGGGAATTTTATCATTCCTTGGGCCCAAAAAGACCTGCTGGCAAGAAGATGAATCATCATCTTCCCAGTGGTCATTGACTCAGATCAGTAGGAAGAGGTGTCTTTGCTTTCCAACAATGTGTAAGGAAGAATATATGGAAAGCATCTTGCTACTCCTTGCTTCATTGTAACTGTGCGTGGACACTTGGGGCAACCCTGACCTGATGACGCCTGGTGGCTAAGGTGGTAAAGAATCTGCCTGCAACGCAGGAGACCTGGATTCTATCCCTGGGTTAGGGGAGCATCCCAGAAGGAAATGGCCACACACTCCAGTATTTTTGCCTGGAGAATTCCTCGGACAGAGGAGCCTGGCAGGCTACAGTGCATGGGATCGCAGAGTAGGACATGACTGAGAGACTTTCACTTTCACACTTTCACTTTTGGCCTGATGAAGAGTCTCCCCCTTTGAGGAATGACTGTCTCAGCTACACCACCAGGTAAGCCAGCAAGACCTGCCCAGGCGATTATTGAGCGTGAGGGGCATTTAGAACGGATAACACAAGAAGAAGACAGAGAGTACCGGTTGCAGCCTTGTGACCCACTGTAGCGATGGTGACTGCCACTCATCCCACTAACTTTCCTCTTCTTCGTATTTGTGTGTCTTGGAGAAGCTGTTCCCGTATGTGGATGCAGAAGTCAGTCTGTGCATCACAAGGGAGAGACTAGCGCTGACCCTGAACATACTACTCAACCCCCCTCCCTTTTCACAAGAAGACTTGTAGCAAGCGAGCTGACAGCCCTAATAGGTGCCACAGCTTCAGGACCCATTGCTGAATTCACTCTGAGGCTACTCTATCAGAGGAGAGCTCCAGCTATGATGGTGCATGGCAGGACCATGATTGTGGACATTTCCAGCCCAATATGGGACTCACCCAGCTAGTAATCTTTACTCTGTGACTTCCCTCGCCCTAGACAAGGCTTTCTGCTCTGACACCTAAGGGTGTACCTACCCACCTTCCTTTCTTCCCTCCCTTCTTTCCCAGACACCAAACCTACATCACCGTCAGGATTCTTGTTCCACCAGTTCCTGCTCCATTGCTCATGTTATTTTTCAATGTATCTCTTGCTTTGATTAATTTTTAAAATATTTTTTCTTTTTTTCTAAATATTTTATCATGCAGGCATATCTGGTTTTATTCTGTTCCGCTTTATTGCACTTGGCAGGATTCATGTTTTTTACAAATTGGAAATTTGTGGCAACATGCATTAAGCAAGAGTGTTGATATCATTTTCCCAACAATATTATTTTTAATTAATGCTGTTTCTTAAGTTTAATTTTTTAAGACATAATACTATTGAACACTTGCAGACTTTAACATGCACTTGGAAACAAAATTTTTGTGTGACTCACTTTATAGTAATGCTTGTTTTATTGTGGTGGTCTTGGAACCAAATCCTCAATATCTTTGAGGCATGTCTGTAGATATTTCACTGTTAAATTTTTTTTAGAGGTAGAAACTGAGTCTCAAAAGGATTGTGAAACTTCTCCAAGATCACAGGGCTAGTAAGTGAGAGTCCATATAAAAAACTTTATCGAGTATATCAAAAGTGTTAAAAAAAAAAAGAAGTGTTAGTCGCTCAGCCATGTCTGACTCTTTGTGACCCCGTGGACTGTAGCCTGCCAGGTTCCTCTGTTCATGGGCTTCTCGTGACAAGAATACTAGAGTGGGTTACCATTTCCTTCTCCCAGGGATCTTCCCAACCCAAGGATCGAACCCAGTTCTCCTGCATTGCAAACAGTTTCTTTACCGTCTGATCCACCAGGGAAGCCCTCGTACACCAAAAACTCTCCATTAAACCACAGTACTGTAATATAGGTTTTATATTATAGAGTGAAGCCCATACTTTTATAGTCAATGGTAAGTTAGGAATGGCTTCTGAGAGGAAGTGAGCTTTTGTCTCAAGTAAGCCACTACACTTTTGCAACTACAGAAATCTGGTTTCAGTATTTTGATACGTTGTGGGGCGAAACCTTTTTGGTGGTCATGGGTGTTCTGAACACCCTCTGTTCTGAATGATCGCTTGTCCTGTATATTTCCACCATGCCCTGCACTTCCCCTGCCGGAGTCCGTTTTAGGAGAGAATAACTGCTTGTTTTGCTCATTTACTTGTCCCTCCCCCTCCCTAGAAGGAAATGAGAAATCTGCTTATTCACTAATCCAAATATGGAAAATATTTCTCCTATTGTCCCAGCAAAAGACAGTCTGTGATACTATCGCCCTAAGGGGGGCTTCTCAGGTAGCATAGTGGTGAAGAATCCACCTGCCAATGCAGGAGACCCAAGAGACACGGATTTGATCCCTGATTCGGGAAGATACCCTGGAGGAGGGCGTGGCAACCTGCTTCGGTATTCTTGCCTGGAAAATTCCATGGACAGAGGAGCCTGGTGGGCTACAGCCCATAGGGTCACAAAGAGTCATACAGGACTGAGCAACTGAGCATGCACACATACACATCCTCCTAAGGAAAAAGATATGGGATGAATTTCACTGTCTGTAGGGTTGTCCCCCTAAATGATAACCAACATGGGAATTTGGTAGATTTCCAATCAATTACTTCGAAAGAGCCAACTGATCCAAACTCCCCATGACAACTTTATTCCTCCAGCCCCACACAGGCAATTCTAAAATGTTTAAGTAAATGACAGAGGAACGGTTATTGTCTCTCCTCTCTCCTTGCTCTGGTACAAGTGACAGCATATGAATCAATGACCAAAAAAGGGGGTATTGCATTTAATGATGTCCAATTAAATTTCCAGCATGATACTAGACTCTTAAATAATAAAGGCAGCAGCACAGAATTCTGGGGCTGTGTTTGGACAGTGTGGTACGGGAGGGGTCTCTCGCAGCAAGAGATCATCCACAGATCCTGGCACAAAGCTTTTGGGGGAATAAGACCTCCTTCCAAAAGGTCTCTGAAGGACCTCCCAAGGGAGAAGGGCAAATCATAGAGGGTGCTTACATGTCTAGGTGATGCGTCCTCTCTCTCAGCAGCAACTGAGGAATGTCTGGATCATGAACTCCTAAGGGAGGCAGCAGATGAGATCTAGTTATGAGGTTGTCATATCAGTGGTTAGCAGATGATGGTTGCAGTTTTGCAGGAAATGTGAAGTACATAGGCTCTAGGTGGTTAAAATATATTTATTTGAATTCTTTTCTCTCTCTGTAAAGAGAGAGAGACAGACAGATAGATAGAGATAGATACACAGATAGATAGCTATAGATGCATCTCTGTGTATGTATATATGTAAGATTTTGATTTTAATGTCAGCAGGCTTTAGGCTAATGGTCCAAGGCTGCTGTGAAGTCAGAAACCCAGCAGGGACCATTTTAGGTTAATAAACAGGGACTGTCTTTGGCCCATTTATATAACAGACTCAAAGTGGCTTTTCCAAGATGATACAGCAAGGGAAAGATAAAACTGGAATGTGAACCTGGATTAACATTTGTCATTCCATCAGACAATGGTATCTATACCAATCCTTACAATAGTACATTTTCCTAGCATACCAATTTTGCATTTTCAAGTAGTAAAGAGACAACTTTATCTCCAAAGTGCCATAAAGGAAGACAGTAAAACCAGTTTTCAAAGAGGAGTCACTCACCTTGCTCTCTGAAACATCATTATTAAAACTCTGTATTGATGACAAGAAGAGAGAGAGAAAAAAAGGCTAAGGAAGGAAGGAGGATGGAAATAGAGAGGGGGGGAGAGAAGAGAAGAGACATGAAGAAGGGGTGGAAAAAGAGTGGAAGGAGAAAAAGAAAAGAGACCCATGAGTTTCACCAATCTGAAATGGTATGCCAGTGGAAGTCAGAGATATGTTTTTAAACAAAATATTAAAATAATTTCAAAAAAGATCTCATTCTATTCTATAAGATGCATCCACTTTGCTTATCCGCACATTCAATTTATCCCTCTTTCTTTTGTATTTAACCTTTAATTTGACCTTCATTTGCACATGAAGATAGCAGCAAATAAAGTCTAGTTTTCTTCTCTCCCAGAACAATGTGAGGAAATTCATCTGGTTGGTAACTTGCAGAGGAAGAAGGCAAGCACTTAGCTCTGTTTAGTGGAGATGGATTCTTAAAATAAAGGTTGTCATTAGCTGGTGAATTTGACCTGCCAGCAATCATCATACTTTGACCTCACATACCCTATTTTCTTCATTTCAGGGCCTGAACTTTTCTTCTTGTTCTCTCCCACACAGGTGTCACTTGAATGCAAGACTGTTCACCTCTCATAGGAGGTTGCTCTTTTGAGAGACTAGCACAATATGTCACCTATATCAGCAGTAAAGAGTCTGCCTGCAATGCAAGAGACACGGGAGACATGGGTTTGATCCCTGGGTCAGGAAGATCCCCTGGAGAAGGAAATGGCAATCCACTCCAGTATCTTGCTTGGGAAATCTCATGGACAGAGGAGCCTGGTGGGCTACAGTCCATGGGGTCACAATGAGTCAGACACAACTGAGCAACTGATCACCAATTATTATCTACCAGCTTGAGGGTGTAACTACAAAAACGAGACCTTGAAAAAAGTCAATTGGAATTGGAATCAATAACAGATTTTTCCTTCACTCATACTCCCAGCTGTGTAACATCTAATAGACACCATTCCTTCACTCCAGTTCTCTCATCATAAACTATGGAAGGGAAAGAACCTCATTAGTATTTAAGTACTTAAAATGTGCCAAGAATGTAAAATATACACATAACGTTTAAACCTTATGATGACCTTTGAGGATGAGGAAAACAAACAAATAAAGCTCATCAAGGAAAAGTGTCAGAGTGTCATGGCCATGGCTAGAATGCAAGTGGCAAAAATCTGCCTTAAATGTTCGTCCCACTGATTCAAACCCTGTAGTCTATAACACCCCACAAGTTATTGGGCTGAATAAAAGTTTGTTCAGGTTTGTCTCTAAGAAAAACAAGCTTGTTGGCCAACCCACTAAGTTGCTTGTCTATTGACCAACAACAGAAATAGTTCTAGTGTGCGTGAGGTGAGTTGAGTGATAGTTGCTTAGGCATGTCTGACTCTTTGTGACCCCATGGACTGTATCCTGCCAGGCTCCTCTGTCCATGGAGTTCTCCAGGCCAGAATACTGGAGAGGGTAGCCATTCTCTTCTCCAGGAGATCTCCCTAACCCAGGGATCAAACGCAGGTCTCCTGCATTGCAGGCAGATTCTTTACCATCTGAGACATCAGGAAAGCCCAAGAATACTGGAGTGGGTAGTGTATCCCTTCTTCAAGGGGTAGTTCTAATGAGCAGGTCAACTCTTACAAGTCCAAAACAAAACTCTAGATTCTCCCCTCCAACACTTGCCCCAGAATTTTCCATCTATTCAACTGGCACCAGGATCACCCTACTTAATTTTAATTCTGGAAAACACCTCTGCTCCTTTTCCCTCATCATTTTCACCCCCTGTTTACTCCATCAGCTGGTCCTCTGGATTCAAGCTTCATAACACTGTCTACATCACCATTTCCTCTGCTCCTCTCTGCATGAAGTCACACTTTAACCTGACAAGTAACTTCCCACTGCTCTTTGGCAATGCCTCTTCAGCCTTTGACAATGATCACAGGGATCTTTTAAAAAGTTATAGGAATCCACATCATCTCCCTGTTTGGAATTCTTCACTGGCTTCCAATTGTACCTTCAGTTAAGTCCAAAATCCTTATAAACTCTCAGAACTCTACATGGTACAAGTTGCTTTCCTTTCAATTACTTTGCCCATCACTTCCTTTCATTGATGTAGACAAATTGACAAATTGGCTTTTCTTTCCTTTTTTTTTTTTTTAACGCTCAAAGGTTACTTTATCCTATCACCTTTATGCCAACTTTTTTCTCTTCTTCAGATAATTTTGTCTATTTTTTATTATTCCACAGAATATTTATATATTCTCCTTACAAATACTTAGACTTGTATTACAAATATCTTCTTCAGTTTTGATTTGTCATTTCATCCTTTCATTCTTTATGAATTCACGTGTATCACGTTTTGCTTAGATGATTAATTTGGTTTAAGAAATCTCTTTTTTTTTTTCTTTTGCCCCAAAGTCATCAAGATATTCTTCATCTGTTCAGTTCAGTTCAGTTGCTCAGTCGTGTCTGACTCTTTGCGATCCCATGAATCACAGCACACCAGTCCTCCCTGTCCATCACCAACTACCAGAGTTTACTCAAACTCATCTCTAAAGTATTCGAGCTACAGCTTCAGCATCAGTCCTTCCAATGAACACCCAGGACTGATCTCCTTTAGGATGGACTGGTTGGATTTCCTTGCAGTCCAAGGGACTCTCAAGAGTCTTCTCCAACACCACAGTTCAAAAGCATCAATTCTTTGGTGCTCAGCTTTCTTCACAGTCCAACTCTTACATCCATTCATGACCAATGGAAAAACCATAGCCTTGACTAGACAGACCTTTGTTGGCAAAGTAATGTCTCTTTTTTTTAATATGCTATGTAGGCTGGTCAGAACTTTCCTTCTAAGGAATAAGCGTCTTTTAATTTCATGGTTGCAATCACCATCTGCAGTGATTTTGGAGCCCAAAAAATAAAGTCTGACAATGTTTCCACTGTTTCCCCATCTATTTGCTATGAAGTGATGAGATCTTAGTTTTCTGAATGTTGAGCTTTAAGCTAACTTTTTCACTCTCCTCTTTCACTTTCATCAAGAGGCTTTTTAGTTCCTCTTCACTTTCTGCCATAAGGGTGGTGTCATCTGCATATCTGAGGTTATTGATATTTCTCCTGGCAATCTTGATTCCAGCTTGTGCTTCCTCCAGCCCAGCGTTTCTCATGATGTACTCTGCATATAAGTTAAATAAGCAGGATGACAATATACAGCCTTGATGTCCTCCTTTTCCTATTTGGAACCAGTCTGTTGGTCCATGTCCGGTTCTAACTGTTGCTTCCTAACCTGCATATAGGTTTCTCAAGAGGCAGGTCAGGTGGTCTGGTATTCCCATCTCTTTCAGAATTTTCCCCAGTTTATTGTGATCTACACAGTCAAAGGCTTTGGCATATTCAATAAAGCAGAAATAGATGTGTTTCTGGAACTCTCTTGCTTTTATGATGGTCCAGCGGATGTTGGCAATTTGATCTCTGGTTCCTCTGCCTTTTCTAAAACCAGCTTGAACATCTGGAAGTTCATGGTTCATGTATTGCTGAAGCCTGGCTTGGAGAATTTTGAGCATTACTTTACTAGCGTGTGAGATGAGTGCAATTGTGAGGTAGTTTGAACATTCTTTGGCATTGCCTTTCTTTGGGATTGGAATGAAAACTGCCCTTTTCCAGTCCTGTGGCCACTGCTTAGTTTTCCAAATTTGCTGGCATATTGAGTTCAGCACTTTCACAGCATCATCTTTCAGGATTTGAAATAGCTCAACTGGAATTCCATCACCTCCACTAGCTTTGTTTATAGTGATGCCTTCTAAGGCCCACTTGACTTCATATCCCAGGGTGTCTGGCTCTAGGTGAGTGATCATACCATCATGATTATCTGGGTCATGAAGATTTTTTTGTATAGTTCTTCTGTGTATTCTTGCCACCTGTTCTTAATATCTTCTGCTTCTGTTCGGTCCATACCATTTCTGTCCTTCATCGAGCCTATCTTTGCATGAAATGTTCCCTTGATATCTCTAATTGTCTTGAAGAGATCTCTAGTCTTTCCCATTCTGTTGTTTTCCTCTGTTTCTTTGAATTGATCTTCATCTGTACTGTCTGATAAAGTAATTAATTTAACAGCACTTGAGTTTTCTGAATGTCGTGAGATAGAAATCCAAATTCACGTTTTCCTGTGTGGGTACTGTGAACAAAGACAGACAAACAAGCATGGGTCACCACTGAGTTCTATAAAGGTTAAGGCGTAACCCAGTGCAGGGGTCCACCAACAGTGCAACTTGAGAATTCAGGATTAAATAAACAAACAAAAACAGGAAGAAGGACTGTAGCTTTGGAATAACAGGCTTGCATGTGTGCTAAGTTGTTTCAGTCATGTCCCATTCATTGTGACTCTGTGGTCTATAGCCTGCCAGGCTCCTCTGTCCATGGGATTCTCCAAGCAAGCATGCTAGAGTGCCTTGACATGCCCTCCTCCTTGGGATCTTTCTGACCAGGGATCAAACCTGCATTTCTTATGTCTCCTGCATTGACAGGGGGGTTCTTTATCACCAACACCTCCTAGGAAGCCCTAAACAGGCCTTAAATAGATGCCTATCTCAGGAAGAATGTCAGAGAATCCAGATTCTTGCATATTCCCCATAAGAAAGTACTAATATCACTAGCTAATAATATCTATTTATGATTAGCAGTAATCTTTTACAAAGATACATGCTTCACTGCATGTATATACTAGCCAAAAAAAAAGATATATAATCTGACTTCTCCTCTACCTCTTCAGAACATTTCTGTAGTACAGAGTGGTCGTTTTCCTGGCGAGAGTCCTCAGTAACACTAAGTAAAACTTAAACCCACAACTATTACATTGTGTATTTTTCTTTAAGTCAACAATGTACAGTCTTCACAGTATATGAGGTTATTCTATCCAATATCCATATATATATATATATACACACATATATATTTAGCCATTTCAACAAAATTTTGTGATTTTTAATTAAAAACTTGTAAGGTATTTTAAAATTTATTTCTAGGAAATTGTTTTCTTTCTATTACACATGGTTTCTTCTTTGTTACATTTTTAGCTGGTTGTTTTATGTGTAGAGAAACACACTTGAAACCTGTATAGTGATTTTATACCGATCAGTTCAGTTCAGTCGCTCATTCATGTCTGACTCAGCAATGCCACGGACTACAGCCTGACAGGCTTCCCTGTCTGTCACCAGCTCCCATAGCTTGCTCAAACTCATGTGCAAGTTTATGTCAGTTACTCCAACAAATTCCATATTTATGGTCATTTTTTTCATAGATAACCTAGCATCTGAAAATAATGGCAGTTTTAATTTCTATTTCGGTGCCTCTGTCTTTTGCTTCTATTTCTGAACTTGCTGCCTTACCTAGGATTTTGAATATGATATTGAATAGATATATTCTCAGCTTTAAAAATAAAATCTTGATTTTGTTCCCAACCTTAAAAATGAGTTACATTTGCTATTAAATTTTATAGTTTTTAAAAGATATTACTTCTCAGGCATGAAAATTCCTTTTTATCCTTAATTGACTAAAATACTTTATATTTTTTAGTTCATGAGTGGATGGTGTGTTGAATCTAATGCTTTTTTTTAAAATTCAGTAAGGTATACTGTTGATGTTTTAGTGTGAAGCCAATCTTGTATTCCTGAAATAAACTGACTTTTTTCATTAGTTTTTGTCTATTTTTGCATTTGCTTTTACAAATGAGATTAGCTTTTCTGGTTTCATTCTTAAACATATGTTAGCTCCACAAAACTATTAAAAGAGTATTTTTTTCTTGGTTCTCTGAGCTTGTATAGTTTTAACTGATTTATTCTTTGACTGCTGGGATAAAACACAGCCATAAATTCTCTAGATATGACTTCTTTTCTTTTTGGCCACACAGCATAACATGAGAGACCTTAGTTCCCTGACCAGAGATCAGACTCACACCCCTGCTTTGGAAGGTGGAGTCTTAACCACCAGACCACTGCGGAAGTCCCCAGATCTTTAGACATTAATGTCATGTAAAGTCAATGTCTATATTTTACTTCTCCAAATACTTATTAATTTTTCTCATCCTTCCTTCTAACAACTCAGATCTTCCCTTTAGGATCACTTTCTTTCTTTTAAAGTATAACTATTACTATATTGTTGGTGAATTCCTGTTGGTGGTAAATTCTCTCAGTTATCATTTGGTTAAAATATCTTTATTTCACTCATGATCAAGAAAGCTCTTTGCCCAGGGTAGATTTGACATTGACTACTAAACTCCTTGAGCAGTCTGGGTGTTCATCGTCATGTCCTTTAACTGCTGATCTATACAGATGCTAAGTCAATTATTACACTGCCACTTTCCGAAGGTGATATTTAAAGTCTTCTCATTTTAGTTAGTTTTCTATAGCCTTAATAGAATGTCTCTGAGGGCCAATTTATGTTCATTTGCTTTGTTTGAGTTATTTGGGATCTGGGATCTAAAATTCACGTTTCAACAATACTTGAGTGTCTTCAGCTTTTGTCTCATGAAAATTGTCTTGAATCTGTTCCCTGCTTCTGATGCTGTTTAGAATATTCTAGATATTCATACTTTGCTCTCCCTTTTGTATCTTTCTTTGGCTTCTTGTGCTGAATATTTCAATTTTTCTTTTCTTTTATTTGCATTTTATCATCCAGTTCATTAACTCTTTCTCTGGCTCTTACTAAATCTTTTGCTTAACATGTTTATTTTGCTTATAAATTTTAATTACTGTATTGCTAACTCATTTCAGTAGTGTCCGACTCTTTGTGACCCCTCGGACTGCAGCCCACCGGGCTCCTCTGTCCATGGGATTCTCCTGGCAAAAATACTGGAGTGGGTTGCCATTTTCTACTGATTACTAAAAGTTCAATTTAAATGATTTGAAGGTCTACTTTGTCATGATTATAGTCTCTTGCTCCTGATTTATATTTTCAAATACCTCTTTCATTTCTTATTTAGCAAAACATATTTTAAAATTCTGCATTTCCTAATTCTGAAAACTGAAACCTTTGTGCTTTTGCTTATCTTATTTTTTATTCTCACTTTTTCTCATGCTGTTTTGCTATGATGGAGTTTGCTTGTTTGACTGGCTTTTTATGTGTATATGTATATGAGAGAGAGACAGATAAGGTGGGAGAAATAGAGATAGACAGAGAATGAATGATGGAGAGTGAATGTTTTGGGGTCTTTAGTCCCTTTGGAGACTCTGCACTGCTTCACTAAGATTTCAAATTAGTCTAAGTTAGCCATCTAGGGGACATCAGTGATAGATCCTTTTGAATGAAAAGACAGGTTTTTTTCCCCATGACACAGACAGTTAAATACCTAACCAAATCCCATATAAAGGGATGTTTATGATCATGAATTCTTAAAGAGAGTTTTTCCCTTTTCCTGTTCAAGGTTAAGGCAAACATGCCTTCAGTGTGGGGTTTGACATTCTTCTTTCCACTGAGGGTTTAGTTCTTTGTGATCTCATCTTTATGAAGGTCTCCTATTAGAATTCCTAGGTTGGGGAGGTTTTAGGCTATATTTACTTTCTTCTTGGCAAGCACCAAACTTCAAGTTCAAGGTCACCAGAGGACTTCAGACATGCTCATGGGGCAATTGACTTTGGCACTCTTTCACCCTCTGTTTTAAGACTTTCATCTGGTTTGAGGTCTCTGGATAATTATTCAACCCATGAAAATCAGCACCCTTTTCACCAAATCAGCTTCTTTATTAAATCCTTCTTTAAAAAAATACATGAAAAGTTTTGCATTGCAGTTGTCTCCTGTTAGTAAGAAAATGAGACAGGAAAAATTAGAGAGAGGGAATAATAACAAGCACTCATTTACTGTTGGTAGGAAACGGAATTGGTGAAACTACTATGGAGAACACTATGGAAGTTTCTTCAAAAACTAAAAATTGACTTACCATATGATCCAGCAATCCCACTGCGGGGCATATATCCAGAGGAAACCCTAATTCAAAAGGATGTACATGCCCCAGTGTTCACAGTAGCACTCTTTACAATAGCCCAGACATGGAAGCAACCTAAATGTACATTGACAGATGAATGGATAAATAAGATGTGGTATACGCGTACAATGAAATATTACTCAACAACAAAAAAGAAGAAGAAGAAGAAGAAGAATGAAATAATGCTATTTGCAACAGCATGGGTTGACCTAGAGGTTATCATAGAGTTAAACAAGTCAGAGGAAGAAAAGTATCATGATATCGCTTATATGTGGGATCTAAAAATGATACAAATGAACTTATTTACAAACAAAAATAGACTCACAGACATAGAAAACAAATTTTGGGGCTTCCCTGATAGCTCAATTGTTAAAGAATCAGCCTGAAAGCAGGAGACCCCTGGTTCAGTTCCTGGTTGGGAAGATCCCCTGGAGAAGGGAAACGCTACCCACCCCAGTAATGTGGCCTGGAGAATTCCATGGACTGTATAGTCCATGGGGTCACAAAGAGTCAGACACGACTGAGTGACTTTCACTTCACTTCATTTCAAAGGGGAAAAGTTGGGGAGAGGGATAAACTAGAAATTTGGATTAATAAATATACACTACTATATATAAAATAGTTAAACAACAAAGTCCTACTGTTTGGCTCAGAGACATATATTGTAATATCTTGTAATAACCCACAATGGAAAAGAATTTGAAAAAGAATACACACATATATATACATATATGTATGTATGTCACTATGCTATATGCCTTAAACATGGTAAATCAACTATACTGCAATTAAAAAAATAAAAAATAATGAAAGATTCAGTTTAGTTCAGTCACTCAGTTGTGTCTGACTCTTTGTGACCCCATGAACTGCAGCACGCCAGGCCTCCCTGTCCATCACCAACTCCTGGACTTCACTCAAACCCATGTCCATTGAGTCAGTGATGCCATCCAGCCATCTCATCCTCTGTCATCCCCTTCTCCTCCCACCTTCAATCTTTCCCAGCATCAGGGTCTTTTCAAATGAGTCAGCTTTTCACATCAGGTGGCCAAAGTATTGGAGTTTCAGCTTCAACATCAGTCCTTCCAATGAACACCCAGGACTGATCTCCTTTAGGATGGACTGGTTGGATCTCCTTGCAGTCCAAGGGACTCACAAGAGTCTTCTCCAACACCAAAGCCCAAAAGCACCAATTCTTCTGCACTCAGCTTTCTTTACAGTCCAACTCTCACATCCATATATGACCACTGGAAAAACCATAGCCTTGACTAGATGGACCTTTGTTGGCAAAGCAATGTCTCTGCTTTCTAATATGCTATCTAGGTTGGTCATAACTTTCCCTCCAAAGAGTAAGCGTCTTTAAATTTCATGGCTGGCAATCACCATCTGCAGTGATTTTGGAGTCCAGAAAAATAAAGTCAGTCAACTGTTTCCACTGTTTCCCCATCTATTTGCCATGAAGTGATGGGACCGGATGCCATGACCGTAGTTTTCTGCATGTTGAACTTTAAGCCAACTTTTTCACTCTCCTTTTTCACTTTCATCAAGAGATTTTAAAAAAGTTGATTTGGATTGTAATAGGCACTTGTATTCTGAAGTTTTAAATTAAAATAATAATCAAAGCTTTTCTGTCTTTAAACACAATTTTATGAGCATCCAGGTAAATGACTCAATAGTCTTTGATCTTAAGAGAGGCATGTTGCATATGGTCATTTAATTGTTCAGTATTTGGGTTATTTCCATTTTCCTAATATTGTAAATATTGCAATGGTCATATTTCTTTCCAGAAAATACACCTTTCTAACTATTAAGACTACATTGTTAATAGTGTATTAAAATTACTGCTATTTTGTAATTGTAGCTATTGTGTGTTTTATTATTGATAGTAAATGCATTGATTCATTGGAGAAATATTAAAAATTGAGGCCCTATGAATGGGTGAACTGATCAACAAATTGATAAAGATCATGATATACACAAATGCATATGTATTGTTAATATATTTGTTATATATTCATTGTATTGTTATATATTAATTGTTATATTATTGTTAATAACAATATATTTGATAAGTAACATAATGGTATCATGTGAGGGAAGTGTGAGTGTGCACATCTATGTGTGAGTTTGTAAGAGTGTGAGTATGTGTGAATGTGTGTAGGTAGATGTATTTAGGGCTATATTGTGGTGAATGTAAATGTGAGTGATGGCATGCATGAGTGTCTTTATGTGGATCAAAATAAGAAAGTGTGTTTAAGCTAAGAATTTTTCATAGCTGGAGACACAGATTCAGATGGAGGAGTATTTGTATAACCAACTGTGAAAAATGCATATTATTTTCTCTCCCAGATAGATGTGAGGAAATGAAAAATCACTTTTTTAAAAACTACATCTTCTCTCTGAGCCTTCTTACAAGAAATTCGGATGTTGTGCCACTGGTTTGGAGCTTGGCTGTTGTTCAGTTGCTAAGTTGTGTCCAACTCTTTGCGACCCCATGGGCGGCAGCAAGCCAAGCTTCCCTGTCCTCCACTATCTCTGCAGTTTGCTCAAATTCATGTTCACTAAGTTGGTGATGCTATCTTACCAACTCATCCTCTGTTGCCCCCTTCTCCTGCCCTCAATCCTTCCTAGCATCAAGGTCTTTTCCAATGAGTAGAGTCTTCACATTGGGTGGCCAGAGTATTGGGGTTTCAGCTTTAACATCAGTCTTTCCAAAGAGTATTCAAGGTTAATTTTAAAGAACTCTTCAGGTGATTTGGAGGGTGATAGATTGGTGATAGGCTGAATTATTTCAAATATCTTTTGATATCCATCAAGATGTACTCGGAAAATAATGAGTGATAGATTCTGGATTGGAACCCAGTTTCCTGTCTTATGGAGCAGTATTAGAAACCACAATCACATCCAAACTTTAGAATTTACTTTTTCCCTATATAGTCAGTCTATTCACTGTTCATCAGACAGAAATTAGGTTTTGAACAGTGTCTTGCTACATGGACCAAAAATTGCAAAAAGAAGCCTGATGAATGTCCCAAGTCTTATGAAACAATAAAAAATACATATGAAAGGGGACTTAATTTTCCATTCTCCTAAACACAAGGCCTCCATCCTCCACCCCAGAGAAAAAAATAATTTCCATTTAAAAGGTATTTTGACACTGATTAGTTGAGACTAAAGTCTCATGTAACTCAACTGCTTGAAAATAAAGTCATAGCTAATGGCTCTTCCTGGATTCAGCCAAAGAACTGGTGAGCAGTGACTAAAGAAACATCTGTCTTTTCATATGTATGAACAGTTCTTATTATAAATCCTATAGGATTCATGAGATTCATTATGAAAGAAAATCTGTATGATCATTTTAAAGACCATCTGCTTTGGGCTTAAGATCATCACCTATCTGGGCTTCCTGGAACACTGTGTCCAAAAGGAAATAACAAACACACTGTGAAAATTCATACACTGCTGTTTTTTCCCCCATGGTTAATAATGTAGATACTTTCTTTTCCCTCAATTGAAGTGTGCTTCAGAAAAAGCTGAAGTTTTTCCACTCCATTTGGATGATTTTCATATCTTTGAAGTAATGCTACCTTGTAGCTATGAACAATTTTTAGAGATCTAAAGCTCTGGCCATCAACAGTGGGAAATTTATTTTTATCAGCTCTTCCCCCCCTCCATTTGATATATTATTGGACTCTTGAAAATATCAGTTGAACACCATGCAAAGGAATATTTGTCAAGTTGTCAGCACCTTGTGATTAATACGAATGTAGATCAGTTATTAAAAAAAAAAATAAAAGTCTAGGAAATCCAGTTGATGTTATTTGAGGTTTGAAACCACAGGGACATCAAAGTCTTTCTTGATGTAGCTGCAAAATGTTACCAAAGCAATTACATTTTACACTCTCTCTTCTAAGAGCCTCATCACATGGAAAACTTTGCAACTTTACAAGGTACAAAGATGACACCAAAGAAACTGATTGAAAACTCAGAAAGCAATTTTCTAATAGAGTTGAAGTGACTTCTTTGTCTATATTTTAAAAAAAAATCACATGAAGTAAACTAGGGAAAATCTATTTTTCCCTACATTCTAGTTAAGATGTTTCCAACTGATTTGTCAGTGCTACATATTTGCCATTCTCCTGCCAAATGCCTACAGGCATTTGCAACACCATTTTTTTTTTTTTCAGGTGAGAGCTTAGACACAGAATTTTCCTCCTGCTCACATGCACACACACAAACCACTCTCGTCCTGTGCCCTCTCTCTACTTTTCCTTTCTGTTTTCTTCCCTGAGCCAACACCCCCATTCCTCCAAGATATAAACAAAGCTAGAAAGCTGCAATAAGGGTATATTATTACTGCAATCAAAAAAACAAACAAACAAATTTAAAAAAAAATCCAAATAGTCAAAACCATGGTTTTTCCAGTAGTCATGTGTGGATGTGAGAGTTGGACCAAAAAAAAGGCTGAGCATTGAAGAATTGATGCTTTTGAAATATGGTGTTGGAGAAGACTCTTGAGAGTGATCATCTATTGTAAGTTGCAGATTCTGAATGAGGACGTAGGGCCTGTCTCATATTGTGCTGGAACACAAATGAGCCCCAAATATTGGTTATATATATCATAGGACACAGTCTAAGAAGTAAAGTTTCTTTGCTGCATTTTTTCTTTTTGTATGTTGCTATTGACCAACCTAGATAGCATATTTAAAGGCAGAGACATTACTTTGCCAACAAAGGTCCATCTAGTCAAGGCTATGGTTTTTCCAGTGGTCATGTATGGATGTGAGAGTTGGACCATAAAGAAAACTGAGTGCCGAAGACTTGATGCTTTTGAACTGTGGTGTTGGAGAAGACTCTTGAGAGGCCCTTGGATTGCAAGGCGATCCAACCAGTCCATCCTAAAAGAAATCAGTCCTGGGTGTTCATTGGAAAGATTGATGCTGAAGCTGAAACTCCAGTACTTTGGCCACCTCTTGCAAAAAGCTGACTCATTTGAAAAGACCCTGATGCTGGGAGGGATTGGGGGCAGGAGGAGAAGGGGACAACAGAGGATGAGATGGCTGGATGGCATCACTGACTTGATGGACATGAGTTTGAGTGAACTCTGGGAGTTGGTAATGGACAGGGAGGCCTGGAGTGCTGCGATTCATGGGGCCACAAAGATTCAGTCATGACTGAATGACTGAACTGAACTGATTCTTTCTCAAACAAGAATTTTAAGTTCCTCCAGGCAAGGAACCAAGTGCCTACTTTATTTTTTTTAAATATTTTTATTTTACATTGGAGTATAGTTGATCAACAATGTTGTGTTGGTTTCATATGTGCAGCAAAATGATTCAGTTACACATATGCATGTATCTATTTTTTTTAACTTTTTAATTTAATGTTGGAGTATAGCTGATTAACAATGCTGTGATAGTTTCAGGTGTACAACAAAATGATTCAGTTATACATATACAAGCGTATATTCTTTTTCAAATTATTTTTCCTATTTAAGTCATTGCACAATATTTTGTTAAGCCATTTTTTGAGCTAGGAATATACTAATGGTCCATTAACATTGACTGTTAGGGTCATTTGATTGAACAGCTGAAGTAGTAACACTTTCTTGACTTGGCTTCTCTTGTTGCATTTCAGTTTGGTTTTCAAATGTGATCTTATCTAACCCCACCCTCCACCCGCCAAAAAAAAAAAAAAAAAAAAAGGCAAAGCAAAACCTGAGAGAGTTCCAATCAACCAAGTCCAGGCATGGACAGCTACACTGCATTCCTCCTGTTTCAAGCATTAATAAATACTCATCTTTAGTCATGATTTTTGGAACAGAAACAGTCACTACCCTCAGAGAAGAAACTTGGGTGGGAAAACTAGACTCACACTGACAAGACTGGGGCTGATACCAAACTTCATTAGCTCTTAGTTCTGTAAGACGGCAAATCACCTTACCTTTGTCTGATCATGAATTATATTCTTGCAAAATGGTATTAACAATGTATCCCACTTACCTCATAGACATCTTAAGAAGTAAGTATTCTTCAACTGCTAAAGAACAAGTGAGAAGTTTTTTGTTGTTGTTGTTGTTGTTATTGCATGTGCATTTATGGAGAATTAGAAACTACCTCCTTGAAAGAATTCAGTACATTTCTCTAATAACTTATTGAAAATTAGGGAAGTTCAGATTTGAGTTCATTCTAGATCAAGCCAAGATGTGGCAATTCTTATTTCTTCTATTTCAAAAAGAATGAGTATGAGACAGCTTTTCTTCTCTGAGATACTTGATATGATATCGGGAAGGACTATGTTGGTGGCTCAGTGGTAAAGAACCACCTGCTAATGCAGGAGACACAGGAGATACAGGTTCAATCCTTGGGTCAAGAAGATCCCCTGGAGAAGGAAATGGTAGCCCATTCCAGTATTTTTTTTACTTCCCTGGTGGTTCAGACGGTAAAGAGTCTGCCTACAATGCAGGAGATCTGGGTTCAATCCCTGGGTCAGGAAGATCTCCTGGAGAAGGAAATGGCAGCCCACTCCAGTATTCTTGCCTGGAAAATCCCTTGGACGAAGGAACCTGGTAGGCTACAGTCCATGGGGTCGCAAAGAATCGGACATGACTGAGCGACTTCACTTTCACTTTCCAGTATTTTTGCCTGGAAAATCCCATGGACAGAGGAGCCTGGTGGGTTACGGTCCACGGGATCTCAAAAAATCAGACACGATTTAATGACTAAATAACAACATTGTTTTAGGAGGAGGAGCCCAGGATACCGTATTAGAAATTTGAGTGAGAATTCGAGTTCTGCCATTTATATTTTTACCTCAGGCCAGCTTTTGCCTTTCATGAGTTTCCTGAACCAAATAGACAACAGTACATTCTCTGTCCCTCCTGTAGTCATGCAGTGGGTTCAAAAGGGAAGAGATGATGCCAGCATTACTCTCAAATCCCCTGGAACCCCCACCTAGGTTGACAGAATTTGGGGGGAACAAAAAACAGAGATGCCCAATGGAAATCTGGTTCTATTGCGTTAACTCAAAAGGAGGCTCAAAGAAAGTGGTTATATACTCTATGATTTGCCTCTGATGTTTAGACTAATATTAAGTCTCTGTTTCCACCACCTGTGAATAGATAGGAGGGGGTACCATTATGTCTATTGAGTCTAATTCTCAGTCAGATGGGATCCCTTCAATTTGGGGGTTGCTCCGCTAATAAATGATGGCCCACATTAAATCTTATCTAGAAGAAGTGCATTTCATAGGAATATTGGTTGGATAGTTCAGCAGAGCCTCCTGGGAGGCAAAAATACCTAAACAGTGGACTCTTATGGGAACACATGGATAGACCAACATTTGCAGATCAAAAAACAAAATTTAAAGTCCTCTAAAGAACTAGCCCAATCCATTTCTCAATGTGAGTTTTAATTGCACAAGTGTTCACTGTATTATTTTGTCATCTGTCTATGAGTAGATGCTATGGATTCTAATTTATACTTCAAAATAAATTTATTTATGAATTAAAAAAAAGATAAGAAATGAAATATTATGACTCCAGGATCTTAAGTAGGATGAATGGGAAACAATTACCTAACTAAAACTGGAAGCTGAATTTAGAATAAAATATTTCAAACCATACCCTGATTGAGCTGGTGTTGGTGGCTGCCTGAAAGACAAACACAGATCACCTATAGGCCAATTTGATTTATTATCATATCCATGTTAGCGTGTGTGCATGTCAGTTGCTCAGTTATGTCTGAGTCTTTGTGACCCCGTGGACTGTAGCCCTGCTGGGCTCATCTGTCCATGGAATTCTCCAGGCAAGAACACTGGAGTGGGTTGCCAATCCTTTCTCCAGGGGATCTTCTCGACCCAGGGATAGAAATTGAATCTCCCACACTGCAGGCAGATTCCTTGTTGTCCAAGCCATAAGTACAGCATATCAACAGGCAAAGTCACATGAATTTAAGCAAAACAAAAAGATTTAAGTAAATACTTAAGTAGACATAAATGAATATGGCTACACGCACACATATGCACACACACACATGCATATGATGAAGTGGACCTATTCGAAAAAGAAACATGGAAAATAAGAAATGATAGGTTTTTGTTTTGTGATTAGATTGAATTTAGATTTTAAAAGCAATATGTGGATTGCTTTTAAAATTCTTGTCACAATACTCTTTGTGAATTTGTTTTTTAAAATGGAGAAATTTTTACCTAAAAGGATCCAACTAGTCCCCTAGTTTTGTTCTCTAATACAAACCTTTGTATCCTTGTATCCTTTAATGGTCAACAATCATTACACTCTGTAAAGCACTGCAATGCTTATCCTACAAGAGTATTTTTAATATCATCACCCCGATTTGTGTGAAGTGCCCTGATTTTTGAAATTTAACGCTTGTCTGTTTGTCATAGTGTAGCTGATGCTGCCTCTTCTGCTGACAAAGATAGCGCAGAACAGAGCAATAGAATAAAGCTAAACTGAGGGTCCTCTTGTTCTAATGGAAACAAATTACATTGAGACGGAGCTTATAAATGACTAGTAAACCAGGTAAAATGCCTACAATATAGAATATATTTTGCACATGCAATTAAACCTTGTGTGTATGTGTGTTTCTCACTGGGTAAGACAGGATTTGAGATGTGATGATTTCAGACAAGACTTTCAGCTGTGGTATCTACTCCAGTAAAGCTCTAGACGCTAAGCTGGACTGCATATTATTTTTATCTGGCCTTGTAGAACACACCATTAATCCTCAATTGCACTGCTATATTGCTAAGAGAGAAGAAACATCAGATCAGAGGGGAAAAAAAAATTCTAAGAATGTTAGGAGCTAAGAAGAAAAAAAAAAAGCTAATTTGTCTGTTACAGTTCATTTCACATGTAGAGGGAGTTAAGATGGGAAAAGTATATCTCAGAAGGTAATTACATTTTGTCTGCAATCAATAGAACACATTGGGGAGAGAAAAACTACTTGTATTACACTTAGAATTAGGGGCTTCACAATGTAGCTTGAATTATCCTCGGTCACAGCAGCCGGAGCAAGGCTGACAAAGCCTTATCTTATTCCAAAGTTTTCAACTCAATCTCTGTCTTCTCTTCAAATCTCTATACCCTGTGAGTAGAAAGCATCAGGTAACGACTACGATTTAGGTCTCACTCAAGCATCGTGATCAGTCGTGAAGTATGGAATCATACATGAAGTCAGGAATCATTTTGTCACTATTAATATTTAATTAGCTCATGGTATCAATCAATTCATTTGAGATTTATAAATCAGTGAGGTTGCTGCCAATAACTCCATCTGCTTGCATCCTGAAATGCTTCTTGAGTGAGCAAGGTTACGGTAGAATTAGTGTTGGTGGATTAACCACTGTGCCCAGCACGGGGTATACGCATGGGAATGGGAATGTCACCTGTGTGGGTGCTGGCATGTGTCACAGTGAGAAGAGCATGCTGATCTCTGGGCTGATTGACAGGTCCTCCACTGTGACATTTTCAAACTAAGATGTATGCTGTCACCAGATAGTCTCTTCTACTGTGGTCCTGAAGGCAGTCACAGCCTCTTATCACCCTTTCCAAGATGCCCAGCTGAGAAGCTCAGAGTCATCTTTAATTTCTCTGCTGCATAGGTCAGTACTCTTTTCGATTATAAGGGATGGAAGTACAGTTCAAAAAAGCTTTCAAAAAGAGTGAATACCGTGGTCTGTGTAACCTGAATTAGAGCTTTTGACTCAGCAGTATCTGAGGATTCTAACAGTATCTTCAGGGGCTGGCTTCCCTCTCGTTTTCTCAGCTAGAATTTTCTCTGGGCAAACTTCATTCTCTGATATGCGCTCTCCATTTGGGAAAACATGGCAAATGGTAGCTCTAGGGTAAAGTCATTTTTATATTTCCTGTATAAAAGAGCAGATCACATTTCTAGTAATTTCAGAAATTCTTTGTCACTTTCCACTAGCTCAAGCCATATGGCTATCCCCAGCCTCAAGAAGATGAGATGTTATGATTGGCCAACCTGGATTCCATCCCCCACCCAACCCCTGATTTGTCCAGTGGATGAGAAAGATGTTGAGCAACAGAAAGTGACAGGTAGAAGGTTCACCCACATTTCTTTTACCTAATAGCCAGGGAACTGACAAGTCATATGGCTTTTACATCTTAAAAATCTCTTGGTTATTTTCTCCCTCAAATTTTACTGCCATTGTCTGAGTTGAGGTTCTTGTCTGGTTGTTTACCATTGATGCTTGGTTACAATTGATGTTTTCGAGTTTTGATACTGGAGAAGATTCTTGAGAGTCCTTTGGACAGTAAGGAGATCAAGCTGGCCAATTCTAAAGGAAATCAACCCTGAATGCTCATTGGAAGGACTGATGCTGAAGCTCCAATACTTTGACCACCTGCTGTGAAGAACCAACTCATTGGAAAAGATGCTGATGCTGGGAAGATTGAGGGCAGGAGAAGTGGGTGACAGAAGATGAGATGGTTAGATAGCATCACTGACTCAATAAATATAAATTTGAAAACTCCTGGGAGACAGTGAAAAACAGAGGAGCCTGGCATGCTGCAGTCCATGGGGTCACAAATAGTCAGATACAACTTAGTTACTGAACACTAACAACAACAACAATTAACTGGTCCCCCTGTATCCTTTCAAAATCTTCTCTTGTAACTCCAACACTTCTCTTCACAGCTCCTATTCATTCCTCTCCATGTGCATCATCCTTGACACATATTCATCTATTAATCATGTCCCTTGATATCTAACATCCTTGCATAGACTGTTTAGAACATTTCCCCTCATTCACACATGAAAACTACTGATTACATTTTAACAAAGTTGGCTGTAAGACTATATCCAACTCCATGTGCTTTTCAATAACCTTGAAACTCTCCACAACAGGATAAATCTAAACCTTCTCTTTTTGAATCTGCATGGGTTTTGGACTCTTATATGACTCACAAGTGGAGAAGGAAGTGGTAACACTCTCCAACATTCTTGCCTGGGAAATCCCATGGACAGAGGAGCCTGGTGGGCTACAGTCCATGTGATCGCAAAGAGTTGGCAATGACTTAGAGACTAAACCACCACAACCATGACTAACAGAATAGGCAGAAGAGATACCATGAAACTTCTGAGTCCAGGTTATAAAAAGCAATGCAACTTCTATCCAGTAAGGTAAGACATTTGCCTTCGTGGCCTTGAGCTGTCTTTGTAAGAAATTTGACTACTCTGAGGCTGCCATGCTGTGAGGAAGCTAAGGCTACACATGAAGGCCTTGTGTAGGTGTTCTAGCAGGCAACCTGCGTTAACTGCCAGCTACATGAAGAAAGATGCCTCCAGATAAATCCAAGACCAAGACATGACATTATACCAGCATTCAAAACTTCCGAGATGAGGCTCCAGACATTGAGGGACTGAGACAAATCTTTTCATCATGAGACAACCAAATTCCTAGCCCACAGAATCTATAAACAAAAGGAAATGTTTGCTCTACTCTACCAAGTTTTGTGATGATTTTTTATGCAACAATTTAATCTAGAGTCTTATTCTTAGCATTCTCTTCATCTACATGCTTGGAAAGCTCGTAATTTATTTTTCATCCAATCCACGTATGTTGTTTCTTTATGGATGTCTCAATGTCCTGTGCTATGCTATGAGCTCCATGAGGTCAAAGATCATGTCCTTTTCACACCTGCTGTCCTAACAACTGGCACGTGGTGGCTAAGTGCTCATATGTGAAGGAATAAATTAATGAATGAATAACATAACAAGTGAGATGTCTATGAGGTACTGAGACCGTGGTACATGGGAATCTAAGAAGGTATAAGCTATGAAAAGCTGGGAAAATGTCCATAGCATCAAAAAGATATCAATAGCAAATATTAGACCTAAATCTGAATTTCTGGAATTTGAAAACCAGGGACTAGAACTATGGATCAGGAAAATATCAGACCTTAGAATCTGGAAAGTAGTGAACAGATATGGAAGGCAAGTGGGATTTTAACTTGGGGGGAATCAAAGCAGAACCTGGGGATCAAGATGGGAGTTTTATATATAAAGAGAAATTTTGAGAACAGGGTCAATATGGTCAGGCTGATTCATGACTAAACCAGGAATTACTTATCTTTAAGCCCCGTTCATCCTGGAAATTGGGCTCAAGTTAAATCTACACATGATGGTCCATTGGTACAGCTGGGCTGAGAGAATAAAGCTTAAGAGGGCGGGAAACAAGGATGGCCAGCTTATGTGTTCATCTTTACCACAATGATTAATGGATTTCCTGTCTCCAGAGGAATTTGGCCCATTTTTCTTTTCTACTTTATTCACTGGTACAGAGCTCTGGGAAATCACAAAGCCCCTTTTATAGCTATACTTTCTTCGTTTAGTTTTTTCAGGAAAACCAGGGGTTGTGTCCATCCAGGTAATGGTTACAAGAGTAATAATGTATAAAGGGTGGGGATGGCTGCTCCATCTACTACACTCGAGCTTCTTGTGTCTTGACAGAGATAGAGTCTAACATTCAAAAGTGAAGACAAGATGAAAGGAAACATCTGTGGTTCCATCAGCAGAAGGGATCAATATCCATTGATCACAAAGAGTTACCAGGTATTTGGTTCCCTGGCATTAATTATTAAAATTAATTAAGAAATCTTCCAAGAGACCATTTAGTGTTTTTTTTTTTTTTTTAACCATATTTAGCTTCTAATGACTGTTCAGTGCAGATGGTATGTCTATCACTGACATAGTTCTCTGCCTCTTGATTAAACTTCTGTTCCCAAGGTTAAAGAATCAACTCAGATTTCTCTCAAATTAATGTGCTTCTCTTACACCCTCGACTGCTTCTCACCAAGCAATGTACTCTGAGTTACTTTCCTTTGGGATGTTTTCCATCCTCCTATTTTGTTGCTAACACTCATCTTCCACACTGACACCTGGATTAGTATTTCTCATTATTCTAGATTTATGGGATGCTTCTTCCAGGAAATATTTTCAAACTGAGGTAGGAAGTATCTTAATCTGAGACTATTAGTGCCCTTGGCAATTCATTAAGGTAAAGTGATAATTTCCCTGTTCTGGCAACTTCCCAGTGAGCTACTCAGAGAAGAGGGACTGAATATTCTTAGGTGTTGTGCATCTATGATATATTAGATGTACTAGGATCATGTTAATATTCACTCAGCTGAGAAAAACCTACCACCTTCCCATTCTTTTCAAGTACAATGTCTTGTTTAATGCTTCATAACCACTCTGTGAGATGTCGTGGAGCAAACTGAGAGGCCTTACTTGATAAATTAAAATCTGTGATTCCTCCTGAAACCACATGATCTTCCAGAAACAAAAAAGAACAAGAGCCTGATGGAGTCTTTATTTTGGTTTATACGGAAAAACATGGTTATAGTCAGCTTTTCAGTCCTTTTTGTTTCTTTGGCAACCACTGACTGACACTTTCAATCAATTCACAAACTTATATGATGCTCTTCACCTAATGTCAGTCATCAGTTCAGTCACTCAGTCGTGTCCGACTCTTTGCAACCCCATGAACCACAGCATGCCAGGGCTCCCTGTCCATCACCAGCTCCCGGAGTCTACCCAAACTCATGTCACCTAATGTACCGGTTGGTAATGTATTGTTTGCCCATCTAATAAATATAAATTATCTAATGAATTAAATAAATGTTAAACCAAGGCGCACTCTGGTTTGTATATGTAGAAATTAGCTCTCTTTCCATGATACTCAAGAGTCTAGTTTTTTAAAAGAGCTGAAAACTGAACTTTCATACTGATGCAGCTGTTAGCATTAGCAATTTGACTGGGTCATTGCCACAATCTCATCTTGTTATACTCAGTACCAAGTACCACTTATTAAGGGTTAATTCTGTACTATACACAGAATTGAGCATTGTACAAACATTTCATCAGTTGGTTCTCAGTTGGGAGAATATAATTGATGCCCATTTTTAAGAGGAGAAGATCAATTCTTAGAGCAGTTCAATAAAACACTGAAAATAGGTCTGTGAGTGTTAAAGTTAGGGTTTTCATAAAGATCTTTCAGTTGCTAGAAGCTACATTCAAAACTAGTAAGTACCTCAAATTTAACTCAAACTTAAGCATTTTAATATAATTCTCTAAATATTTTTTTAATTATGCTTTTATCATTTCCCAAACACTGTTATGTTCATTGTCCCAGTGGATTTTCAGATCAGTTCCTTAACTGGGCAGTTCGAGAAAAGGCTAAAATAGAAGAGGGTCATTCAGTGACTCAGAGTCAGAGCCAGCGTTGGGAGCTGGGTTTCCTGACTCATCCCATGGCTCATTCATTGAGAGGATCATTGTAACCTAAAAGCTTTTTCACCCTGGTGGTCTCCTCAAGTGAATGCTTCTTCATCCTCCAACAAATTCCTTCTCTATCTTCTCTCTCTTATTTTATTGAGAAAGAATATCTCCTTTTAATGCCCATTTTCCACTGCATTAAGGCTGAGATGTAGCTTTATTGTGAAAAGAAAAATAAAATAGTTACTTCTGCACAACCAGGAAGCCATCAACAAAATAAAAAAGCATACCAATGAACTGGAAAATATTTTTAAATCATATGTCTGATAAGGGTTAAGTATCCAACATATGCAAATAATACAAACAATAGCAAAAAGAAAAGAAAAGTTGATTTTAAAAAATGGGTAGAAAAGGTGATAGATATTTTTTTGCAAAGATGTAATCACGGAGTGGGTAGCCTTTCCCTTCTCCAGGGTATTTTCTCAACCCAGGGATCGAATCCAGGTCTCCCGCATTGCAGACAGATTCTTCACCAACCGAGCTATCAGGGAATCTCTAAGCATGGCCAATAGATACATGTAAAGATGCTCAGCAACACCAATCATCACAGAAAGATGCAAATTAAAACCACCTGGAGACATCACCTCATATCTGTTAGAATGGCTAGCATCAAAAAAGACAAGAAAATAACAAGAGTTGGTAAGGATACGGAGAAAAGAAAATCCTTGTACGCTGTTGGTGGGAATTTGAATTGGTGCAACAACTGTGGAAATAGTATGATGGTTCCTCAAAAAATTAAAAATAGAACTACGTTTTCTGAAGAAAATGAAAACAATAACTTGAAAAGATAGCTATACCCCCGTGTTCATTGCAGCCTTATTTGCAATATATGAAAATGATCCAAGTGCCCATCAAGGGATGAATGGGTAAAGGCATTGTGGTATTTATACACAAAGGAATGTTATTCAGCCATAAAAACGAATGAGATCTTGCTATTTGTGACAACATAGATGAACTGCAAGGGTACTGTGCTAAGTGAAATAATTCAAACAGAGAAAGGCAAATACTGTACAATCTCACTTATATGTGAAATACAGAATAAAAATAAAAGTGAAAAGCAGACTCACTGATACAGAGAACAGATTGGGAGTTGCCAGAGGTGGTGGAAGAAGGGCTCTGGGATGGTGATTGTGTGGGATAAATAGGCAAATGGGGATCAAAAGTTACAAATTTTCTGTTATAAAGCAAAAAGTCATGGAATGTAATGTAGAAGATGGTGACACTAGTTAATAATATTGTACTGTGTATTTGATAGTTGCTAAGAGAGTAGATCTTAGAAACGTCTTACCACAAGAAAAAATAATTGTAGCTATATAAAAAGATGAGTGTTAACTAGACGTTTTGTGATGGTTGATCTTTTCTCAAGTGTGTACAATATCTAATCATTTGTTGTACACTTGAAACTAACATGACGTTATATATCAATCCCACCTCAATTTAAAAAATAAGCAAAGAAAGAAAGGAAATAACAGTTGCCCTGGAATGCGAACTGTAGGCTATAAAATTTTAGACTGGTATAATGTCTACCTTTGTATATAGTCACAAGTTAATAAGTTCTCAGGAGTTGAAGAGACCTAAACAGACCCACTTTTCGATGTTGTGAGCACAATCAGTGCCCCTTGAATTACCCACTAAGTGGAAATATTGATCCCTTAAATCATAATCAAGATATAAAATGAGGATGTATATGTACATTTTATATGTTTAAAAGTTGTATATGAACATCTGGAACTGCTTATAACAATCATGAAGTCCAGAACAGGAGTAAAGAATCTTAATTGTGTACTAGCTTTTCAAAAAAATGTCTATATATCTATATATTTTAATGTATATCGGGTTATAAATATGTGGTGCATACATATTTTTAGCATTGAAAATGTTAAAATCAGACGTGTGCATTCATGCTCAGTCATGTCTGAATCTTTGAGACCCCAAGGACTCGTCAGGATCATCTATCCACGGATTTTCCAGGCAAGCATGCTGGAGTGGGTTGCCATTTCCTTCTCCAGGGGATTTTCCTGACCCAGAGATCAAACGAGCATCTCCTGCATTGCAGACAGATTCTTTACCACTGAGTTACTGGGGAAGCCAGAAATCAGATAATACTTCCATTAAAAAAAAAAGTAGGTAGAATAATTTCTCATGAACTGGGAGAAAGACACCTTTAAGGGCTCTGGTTATATTTTAACACTCAAAGAACAAAACCTTGGAGATGTTTCTGTTCCCCAAGATGGTGTCAAGTAAAACAAATTAACATGTATTTAGCAAAGTTAAGTGCCAAGGCATCTTGTTTAAAGGATGATCTCCTTTAAGTCTTGTTACCATTTTATGAGCTAGTATTGCCATTTTCCCAATTTCAGGATAAGAAAATTAAAACTCAGAGATGTTTAACACCCATTATGGTCACATAGCAAATAATTTCAGATCCACTTGACACCAACTATCCTCTCTGTGTGATAGTCACTTGATTTGTTTAAACACTGGGAATGTGAGTTAAACCACACACACACACACACACACACACACACACACACACACACACACCTTCTTTCTGTTTGTAAAACATCATCTCTGTTTCAAACAAAACCATACAATGTTCTGAACATAACAGTACATATTTATTTCTTACTCTTGAGCAAGAACCCTATCACTTCTGAAGAATGGTGAATGTGTGGATGTCCAAACCATATGGAAAATTCAATATGGAAGCCTCTTCACAAATGTGTAATTGACTATATAAATATAAGACATTACATTTGTTTCAATATTGCCTGATTTTTCCAAAAGGATTTCATTCTACCTAGTCAAATTGATGATCCAGCCAATTACACCAGGCCATGCAAAGTGGTAGGGATTTATCTCTAAACGTGAAACCCACAGAGAGCATGGTTGGGATGGGATTTGGGGGCGGTCACGGCTCTTGCCACTTCAGCATCTTCCCCCATAAGCATCACTCTGTCTTGCAAAGACAGCTCTGCTTTTAGACAGTGGTACGACCTTATGCAAATTACAGGGATTCCATAAGAGTCAATTTCCTCATTCCTAAACTAAGAGCTATGACATGCCTTTCAGAGGCTCATAGTGTGACCAGTAAGGAGGATAAGTGCTGAGCTGGGAGTCCAATTGCTTGGGGGTGCAGCTCAGTTCTCCCACTCATGAATAACAGTATTAAATAATTGTATCAATAAAATAGTATTAGAAGGGTTAGCAGTCCTTTCTGTACGTCTGCATCTCCATTCCTTCCCTGCAAATAGGTCCATCAATATAATTTTTCTAGATGGTGGGGGAGGGGAGAGGGGAACTAATGGAGAAAGCAGCATCAGTATACATACACTATAGGGTATAAGATGGATCGCTGGTGAGAAGCTGATGTGTAGCACAAGGAGCCCAGTCTGGTGCTCTGTGACGGCATGGAGGGATGGGATGCGGGGAGTGGAGGGAGCCTAAGGAGAGAGGGGATGTCCATCATTATGGCTGATCTGCATTGTTGTATGGCAGAAACCAATGCAACACAGTAGAAAAAATAATATTAGTTAAATAAAAAATAGAAAAAAAAAAACAAACAAAAAGGACATGAAGAATACCAAGAGCATGTCAGCACAGCACAGCTCTTGATGTAAGTGCTCGAGAATTGCCTGCTATGGATGGTTTAAAATTATCTCCGGTGTCAGTGACACCTAGCTCAGGGACTGACACTGCCTAGAGCAGCGGTGGTGTGCCAAGTTGGCATTTTGCAGTTCGCGGGATGCTGTCATGAGCTCCCATTCATTTCACTTTCACAGCCATCCTATCAGACTGGAGCTGGGCATCTTATTCTATTGGGGCTGGTCCTGCTGCCGCTGCCAGATGTCAAGGAACCCCCAGCTCACACAGACGCCTCCTGGATGCCTGTTGCCACACTTACGCTCCTGAGGGAGCATGACAAGGACAGCTCAGCTGCACGCTTGAGCTGAGGCTGAGCCTGGCTTTGTCCCTGAGGCCTGCAGCTTTCTCGTCCTGGGGTGCAGTGCAGACTCTTCCAGGATCCTTTTGCACCTTCTGCTCAGGGTCTTATATTCATTCAAACATCATTCCCCTGGACACTGAGCTGCAGAGAGACTCACTAATTTCTTTGTTGTTGTTACTATGTTACTATTGTTTTTAATCTCATGGTCAAGTGAGGTTTATAAGTACTGCAAATCATCATAATCTTCAAGCTTCCGAAAAATCTTGCAGAAATCTTACAGTATTTCCCAAACTTATTTAACTCATCATTTTCAGTTCTTGTCTTGAAATACACCATATATAACCTTAAAAATGAATAAAGTAATGTAAGTTTGTATATAATGAAGGTATATACAGAGATATGTATCTGTGATTGGAAAATAAAAAATTGAAATAACTGACACTACCTTAAGATCTTTGATTATCTTGGTGGAGGAATTAATAGGAGTAGGACAGGATAAAGATTGGCTTCAATTGCATATATATTATTTTTTGCAAATGGTTGTTTCATGACATTGGATTGTGCCATCTCAAGAATGTCCTATGTATCTGTCTCTGTTTTTCAAAATCATCCCTTTTTTAACAAGTACTCTGTCAAAATCCTTTATGCCATGCCTGGTATGTCTGTGGGTGCTGATTTGAAGGGCTCACAGGTTTGCACAGGGATCCCCTGATGGAAAAATTTGCCTTCATTTTACCATTACATTATCTCTTCACAGGTTCTTCTGAGAAAGTTCCACTAGAATCCATTCTTGTCAGGTGAAAGCCAAGGCCACATCCTCCCATCACTGATCCATTCAATAGCTTTCAGTAGTCCAATCACCATCCCCTCCTTCTCTGTGACCCCTGCCAGGAGACAGGTAGCATGCTGAATAAACAGGACCAGAGCTTCCATAACATGGAACAGCTTCAGGGCAGAAGATTCAAGATGAAGGGCTTGGATTTACTGTCTTCCAAACTCTTCTTTCTTTGAAAGCCTTAGAGAATACTGGATTGTTCTCCCTTATCCCATAGAA